>NC_063188.1:85419896-85513690 GCF_023159225.1 Perognathus longimembris pacificus | reverse complement strand
GAAATTCATTGGAAAGGATTAGGGGAATCTGATAACCCTTTTTATTTTTTGTTCTATCACTACCACTCTTGTTTGAGCTTACTTCTGCCATTCATGTTACCCCAAATCCAGATTTAAACATAGTGAAAAGTTCAGGCATTAGTTTAATTAGGTATGAAAAACACAGATTGCACACACTTTGCATACATATATTTAATATTTTTTATTTCTGAGCACTTTCTCATAATTAAGGTTCCAGCTTTAAAACTAATGTTTAAAGTAGAATTTTATTCTGAACTTGTCTCCAGTGAATCCAAGTGTCAAGTATACTAAAAATGGATTCTTTTAGAATTTTTGGCATATTGGCTTTAGGAATTGCTGAGTTTATGTACTGTACTTTTAATTTTTGGCCAGAAATGACATACTCTCTTTTCTTCTGTCATTCTTTTTTGTGTGTGTTGATGCTCTGTTATTGCTACCCTATTCGTGTTTTTGTTTTACTCATTTTCTTCAGATACTTTGATTACTTTTGTCCTCCAAAACCCTGTGTGGTGATACATGCTGGATTGGGTGACCAAGACACTAGTATCACTGAAGCCCAGGAGATAAACAGAACCTGGGCAACATAGTCAGACCTGGTCTCAAAAGAATTTTTTTTTGTTCTGTGAAGTCGTCTAAGTTGGTGGCTTCTATCTACTCAAACTGCTCATCCTAAGTCTTTGATTGATAGATCTTAACATATAGAAAATACCCAGCACACAGACATATGATAACTGCTGAATTAATATAGTTCTTTGTATACTTAGAATGATTTTTTTGCATTTTTGATAATTCTCTTCACTGTTTTTTCAGTTGACCTGATAATCCTTTTATGATAAGTCCCGCAGTGGATCTTAGTTCTGTTCAAGCTTCTTATTTTTCAGCTGAGGAAAATGGCTCAAAAGATGAGAAAACATGATCAAGGTAGCATGCATACACTACCTGCTTTGTGAACCTATTTTCATGCCTAAGAAATCACAGTTTCTGGCTGGGAATATGGCCTAGTGGTAGAGTGCTTGCCTCCCATACATGAAGCCCTGGGTTCGATTCCCCAGCACCACATATGTAGAAAAGGCCAGAAATGGCACTGTAGCTCAAGTGGTAGAGTGATAGCCTTGAGCACAAAGAAGCCAGGGACAGTGCTCAGGCCCTGAGTCCAAGCCCCAGGACTGGCCAAAAGAGAGAGAGAGAAAGAGAGGGAGAGAGAGAGAGAGAGAGATAGAGAGATATCACAGTTTACTATTAACTTTGTAGTTACTCATAAAATGAACACTAAATTATCTTCTCTGGTAATGGTTAGGGATTCTATCCTTTACCTTTGGGTATTCCAGAGCACCTAAAACAGTACTGTTTACAACAACTTTTAATTGATTGCCTGAATGCTAAAAGCTGGAGCTACAATTTGACTTCAGAACCTCAAACTGCTTGTACAGAATTAATGGTACATCATCATTTTGATACCTTATAGTGTATCCTTTCTGTAACTGGCAATCACATGAGCTTTGAACATGTTAGACATGTGTTAGGAGTTATATTTTTAGATGGTTTTAGATGTTAGATTCATTTTCTGTAGTGTGAAATTGGGAAGGAAAAAATAGAGAGGAAAACGGGAGTAGGGAAAGTCCCATTCCTGTCCTTTAGGTCCATTTCCTAATTGCTTGACTTGAGGCTTTTGAGGGTTAGTTGTAAATTCAATTAGTTACTTGAATTTTTTGAAGGTATGATACTGGAATTTGACTGAACTGTTCTCATGCATGATAGGTATTTGCTGAACCACTGTAACCATACTCCCTAGCCCTTTTTTCAGATTGGGTGTCATTTTTTTTGCCTGGGCTGGCTTCAACCCTTGATTCTCCAGATCTCTGCCTTCCTTGTAGCTGGGTTTTACATGTGTAAACCACTGCTCCCAGCAGTACAGTTAAGTGTAATTCAGGTCTAATGAGAGAAACAATTTATTTTGGGGGGTAATAAGCCAGTATTTCGCTTAAATGGGGTTTTAACTTAATGTTCCTTATCACTAAATTGATTGTGAATAATCCTTTGTGAAATCAATTCTTAGCTATCTTGTGGACTGAACAAAAACGGGAGACTGAATTTGTTCTATAACTATAATTTGCTGACTTTTGGTTTAGAGCAATGACTCTCAAACCTATAAGGCTTGTTAAAATAGATTGCTGTGTCCACCCCCAGAGTTTGATTCAGTAAGTCTGCAGTATGTATTTCTAGTAAGTTCCCAGGTAGAGGATACCCCTAGAGAACTACTAATTCAAAGATTAATTCCACCTTAAGTGAGTTTAAAATCAGTTTCTACAAAAATTTCAGAGGTTAGAACCTGTGAAATAAAGAATTAAAGAATTCTTTTTTTTTTTTTTGCCAGTCCTAGGACTTGAACTCAGGGCACTGTCCTGTGCTCAAGGCTAACACTCTACCCCTTGAGCCACAGTGCTGCTTCTGGCTTTTTCTGAGTAGTTTATTGGAGTTAAGGGTCTCATGGGCTTTTCTGCCCAACTAGTTTTACATTGTGATCCTCAGATCTCAACCTCCTGAGTAGCTAGGATTACAATGTGAAGGGCATCTTGAAGTGAATATTTTTGTCTTGGTTTCTGATAATTAATTAGGTTAATTCAAAATTTCTCATGAGTTTATGTGATAAATTTAAATCAAATTTTCATGGGTCCTCTGCCTCAGGACTTAATAAAGTTTATCCAGAGTGGTCCTTAACCTCTAGGTTCAAGGAATCCTCCATCCTCACCTTCCCAGGTACCTATAATTACCAGTACATGCTACCATGCTCAGCTAAGTGACATTTTTATGCTCCTCTATGTTTTGATACTGCTTTTATGAACACTCAAAACTCCCAACATAAGGGGCTGGGAATGTGGCTTAGTGGTAGAGTGCATGCCTTAGTGGTAGAGTGATTCCTCAGTAATACATAACACAGAAAAAGCCAGAAGTGGAGCTGTGACTCAATTGGTAGAGTGCTAGCCTTGAGCTAAAGAAGCTCGATGACAGTGCCCAGGCCCCAGTTTCAAGCCCCAGGACCGGAAAAACAAACAAAAAAACCTCTCCCCACAAAGTTGATTTCATTTTTAAAATTTTATTATGTTTTGTTTATGTTGTACAGAGAAATCGAACCCAGGGCCTCATGCATGCTAGGCAAGCACTCTACCACTAAGCCACAATCCCAGTCCCACAAAGTTTATTTTAATATTCAAAACTCTCAACACAAACTTGACTTTCCAACTTGATTTCCCAGCTTTTTTACCCCCTCCCCCTATTTTCCACTTAACTCCCCGTTCTCCATAAACCCTGCATGTTTTCCCATGAGTAGTTTTGTTTTCTCAGTATCTTTTTCATAGGATTCCCATTGTTTGCTAATACCAATCATATCACGAACATAATTTAATTGCTCTTTAGCCTCTTTCATTTTAGGCATCTGTTGCTTTTCATCTTCAATGGCTCTTGAGGTGTACAGGATGGGTTTACATGTATACTAAAAGGCCTTAGACTCTTTAACTGTCTTTTTCTCTGTTTTTGTTGGTTGTGAGTCATTTTTCCAGTCTGTCTCTCCCTCTTTTTTTGTTATTGTTGGTTGTGGGGCTTGAACTCAGGGTCTGGACACTGTCGCTAAGCCTTTTTTGGTCAAGGCTAGCACTCTTTCACTTTGAGCTGCAGCAGTACTTTGGTATTCAGGTAGTTAATTGGAGGTAAGAGTCTCACAGACCTTCCTACCTGGGCTGGCTTTGAATTGCAATCCTCAGATCTCAGTAACTAGGCTCCTGAGTAGCCAGTGTTACAGGCGTGAGGCACCAGCACTTGGCTCTGTTTCTTTCTTAGTTACTGTACTGTAGGTTGGGAAATGTGATGACATTGTGTCATATAGTTTAGTATAATGAGTGAGAGTCTTGTACGAGAACTTTGATAAACTCTGTTTCCTGTTCTATACTTTTTACCCATAATCCTGGCCTGTGATATATATATGTAATCTTGATTCTCATGGGCATATATTAGCAGCCCTAATTTCCTTAAAGTTCAAACTTGTACATTAGCTGATGGAAGATCTTCCTTCCTGCTTTCTTTTTTTCCCCCTCACTTAATAATAGTTGAAATAGCAGGGCGCTGGTGGCTCATGCCTGTAATTTTATCTACTCAGAAGGCCGAGATCATCAGATCAAGGTTTGAAGCCAGCTGGAGCAGAATTTTGTGAGACGATTATCTCCAATAAACTACTCAGAAAAAGCTCAAAGTGGCACTGTGGCTCAAGTGGTAGAGTGTTAGTCTTGAGAAAAGAAGCTCAGGGACAGTGCCCAGGCCCTGAGTTCAAAAGCATCAGGACTGGCAGAAAAAAAATAATTGCAGTAATTTCATTGCTTCCTATTTTGTTTTTATTTTTGTTTTTGTCTGTCATGGGGCTTAAACTCTGAGCCTGGGCATTCTCCCTGAGTTCTTTTGCTCAAGGCAACAGCGTTCTACCACTTTGAGCTACTGCACAATTTCCAGTTTTCTAGTGGTTAATTGGAGGTAAGAGTCTCATGGACTTCCTTGACTGGGCTAGTTTTGAACCACTGTCTGAGCCACCAGTGCTCAACTTGAAGGTTTTGTTGTTGTTGATTTTAAACAATGTTCATATTTTAACTGCAAATGGGGTGGAAGGGTATTGGAATCAGTGTCTTGGGTCCTTAAAACTTTTAATCTGCAAAACTAGAGATAATTTAAGGTTTCCTCTTTTGTCTTTAAGTCCTTAAATTTTTAAAATTTTCAGTGTGTTTCAGTTGAACAAGTCAGGTGATGAGTAAAATGCATCTTGATCAGTATCCAACTGTCCATCTTTTTTCAATCCCATCCACAATCTTGAGTTACATGGCTCCATTTCCACATAACTCCTTAAATTTTTATCTTTACCCTAGAAATATGTGAAAGAACTGGAGTCTAGAGAAGAAAACAGAAGGTAAAAATTATTTAATGGACTTAGAAGTTGTTAGGTTGACAAGTAAATGGAGGGGTAATCCAACAACTTAAATGTTTTTTTCCTCATTTCTTTTTTCATTTTCTTTTTTTTATTAATTAAATTTTGTTGTTTTCTTTAAATTGGTCTCAGGGCTTGAACTCTGGGCCTGGGCACTGTCCCTGAGTTTTTCAGCTCAAAGCTAGTGCTCTACCACTTGAGCCACAGCACCTCTTCCTGTTTTTTCTGTTTATATGCTACTGAGGAATCAAACCCAGGGCTTCCTGCATGCTAGGCAAGCACTCTACCACTAAGCCATATTCCCAGCCCTGGGTTTTTTCTTTTTGTAACCAGTTCTGGGGCTTGAACTCTGGACCTGGGTGCTCTCCCTGAGCTCTTCAGCTCAAGGCTAGTGCTCTACCACTTGAGACACAGCATAACTTCCTGTTTTCTGGTGGTTAATTTGAAATAAGACTCTTATGGACTTTCCTGTCAGGGCTGGCTTTGAACTGTTATCCTCAGATCTCAGCCTCCTGAGTAGCTAGGATTGCAGGCATGAACCACTGGTACCCAGCTCTTCCTCCTCAATTCTGAGCCTGTGTGGAATCAGAGGGCTTCATTTTTGTTAAAATCCTGACTGTTAATTATGGTTGACAAATGGCTTATAATGTGAATTTAGAGACCACAGACTTGGTAATAAGGAGCATAAAATTGCTTTACTGACAAAGAAGTTTGGAACCTGGTTAATTTTTGTTTTGTTGTCTTTTTTTCTTCTGAAATTTAGTGTAAGTCTTAAGATCACTGTGCCTAAAATGCAATGTAATCTGATAGGGAAAATGATATGGAAATTAGTTTTTTAATTGAATGAAGATGAAGCTACACAATAGTAGCAGTGATTTTTTTGTCTGTTATAGATGGTTCAGAGAAAATAGTGATAACTCATTTTCATTACCATAAGACAACTAACAAAAGTTTGGTGCTTTTAAAAAAAATTTTGGCTAGTTTGTTTTTTTGTGGAGGGGATGCAGGTACTAGGGCTTGGATGCTGTCCCTTAGCTTTTCTGTTCAAAGCCATTGCTCTGCCCCTTGAGGCAAGATTCTACTTCTGGTTTTTTGGTGTTTAATTGTAGACGAGTTTCATGGACTTTCCTGCCTGTGCTGACTTCAAACAGTGATCCAGAGTGGCTAGGATTAAGGGTATGAGCCACCAGCTCCCATCTTAGTTTAGTGGTTATTGGTGTGCTTAATCCAGCATTTTCAAACTTCATGATCTCGTGACCCCTTTATACTTTTAGATTATTAAGGACAAAGAACTTTATTTACATGGAGATTATCTGTCAATATTTACTTTGTTGAAAAAATTAATTTTAAGTATTCTACAAGGTTCCTTCAGGGAGGAGGGAAGGTGGAAGAAAAATGGAGGAAGTAAAAAATGTACTCAATGCCTTATGTATGTAACTGTAACCCCTCTGTATATAACTTTAACAATAAAATAATTTTTAAAAAAAGAAGGTCCCTTCATGACTCTATCCTGCTCTGTGGTCAGAAAACAAATATTCTAACCTCTATCCTTGTTTTTGGACGTCATATAAACACTATTAGACTCCTGGACCTGGCTACTTTTGCTTATGTGAGTCACTAATTTCTTACCACTGTATGGAATTCCATTGTATGAAATACATTCTGGTTTCTTGTAATTGAGAACTTCCAGCCCATTTCAATATTTATGTTAGCTATGTGTTTTTAATACCATAGCAGTCAGTTGAGTTGTACCATTTGATTCGTGGGATAATGAGCCTAACAGAGACAGACTTGACACATGAATGATGTGTTGGTGCCAAGGGCAAATTATGTCATAGCACACCATGTGTACAACGTTGTATAGTAGTTGGAATAATATAAGCGCTAAGTCTCTTAGATGGCATATGATAGTGGCACAGCCATGCTAAACTTGAAGGGAAACCATACCATAAGAACTGCATGCTATCTGTATGACTGTTAGCAATTTTGTTTTTATTTTGTTCATAAACTTGTCCTGGTTTAATAATTACATAATAGCAATAAACATAAGGAGTTTAATCTTCATTTAATATCTGCATATGTGTGAGCAGCGTTAAAATAGTAATTCATTTAGCTTTTAAATTTTTGTTAAGGTAGAACCAGCTTGGAATTTTTTTAAGAAACCTGGCACTTGGAAGTTGGGTAATTGGAACTGGTACTACAATTCCATAATTACTGGTTTATTTTTGTATTTATTAAATGGAAAAGATCCTTATATTTCTACCACATTGGTGAGTTTTTTATATTATTTGAACAGTTAGTTTGAGTAATTTTGATGTCATTTTCCTGCTTTTTGTTGTTGTTCTTGTTTTTTATTTTGCAGTACTAAGGTTTGAACTCAGAGCTTCCTGCTTACTAGGCAAGCACACTACTGCTTATCCATGCTTCCAGCCCTGTTTTATGCTGGTTATTTATATTTCTGTATGTCTGAATTGGAGCTTGAACACTGGGCCTGGGTGCTGTCTCTTAGTTTTTCTGCTCAGTGCTGGCACTTGAACCACAGCTCTACTTCTGGCTTTTTGGTGGCTTATTGGGGTTTAGAGTCTCACAGACTTTCTTTCCTTCTCCCTCACTGGCTTCAAACCACAATCCTGAGATCTCAACCTCCTGAGTAGCTAGGATTATAGGCATGGACCACTAGGGCCCAGCTGTACTGGTTATTTTTGAGATAGTGTCTCTCTTCCTGCCAGGCATATATCTAGTTAACTGTTTTAGGCTCCCCATAGTTCCTGGAATGATAAGTGTGGGCCCTGAACCCAGCTATGAATTGACAAAGGATCTCATGAACTTTTTTTGCCTGGTCTGGTCTTAAAATGTGATCTTCCTATTCTTAGTCTAATAGCTAGGGTTATAGGCCCACATCACCATGTACCCAGCGTACTGGTCTCTTTTTGTCACTTATGGGGCTTGAAGTCAGGGCCTGAGCTCTTTTGCTCAAGGCTAGCACTCTACCACTTTGAGCCACAGCACCACTTCTCGTTCTCTAGTGGTTAATTGGAACTAAGTCTCAAGGACTTTCCTGCCTGCCCTGGCTTTGATCCACGATCCTCAGATCTCAGCCTCTGATAAGAATATTATTGTATGAAGTAAAATACATTGTTGATTTGTAATTTACCTTTTAGTAAAACAGGTCTGTTGGGAGGGGATGGTTTAGGGGAGTGAGTGAGGGTGACTATGGTCAGTATAGTTTGTATATGAAAGTAGACTAATGAAATCCTCTTTGAAATTGTTTTAAGAAGAGAAAAAGAGCCAGGCACCGTAGCTCAAGTCTGTAATCTTTTTTTTTTTTTTTGGCCAGTCCTGGGCCTTGGACTCAGGGCCTAAGCACTGTCCCTGGCTTCTTCCCGCTCAAGGCTAGCACTCTGCCACCTGAGCCACAGCGCCGCTTCTGGCCGTTTTCTGTATATGTGGTGCTGGGGAATCGAACCTAGGGCCTCGTGTATCCGAGGCAGGCACTCTTGCCACTAGGCTATATCCCCAGCCCCAAGTCTGTAATCTTAACTACTCAGGCAAACTGAGATCTGAGGACTGTGATTTGAAGCCAGCCTGGACAGGACATTTAACTAATCACCAAAAAAGCCAGAAGTGGAGCCATGGCTCAAAATGGTAAAGTGGCAAAAATCCTCAAGGAGGGCTGGGAATATAGCTTAGCGGTAGAGTGCTTGCCTTGCATGCATTAAGTCCTGGGTTTGATTCCTCAGCACCACATAAAGAAAAAGCCAGAAGTGGTAGAGTGTTAGCCTTGAGCAAAAATAAGCCAGGGATAGTGCTCAGGCCCTGAGTCCAAACCCCAGGACTGGCAAAAAAATGCTCAAGGACAGTGCCCAGACCTTGAGCTCAAGCGCCAGAACTGGTACAAAGAGAAAAATAGAGGCAGGAAAGAATAAGGGTGATTGATATAGGAGGTGAGGTTGATTGGGATGTATTACATACATGTGTGGAAATGTCACTGGACTCCCCCTCCCTTTTTAGAAAGAGAAGAAATTTACCTTTTAAATAGTAGAATGGGCTAGAAACATGGCTCGATTAGCAGAGGGCTTGCCTAGCAACATGAAGACCCTAACTCAAACTGAGTGCTACCAAAAATAAAAATAGGACAGCATAGTTATAAACTGATAGGGTTTTGTGTTAATGCAGTAGAAAAAATAGCTGCATTCATAAAACTCTTGTATTTGTTTATTTTCTTAATCTGTATATATCAAGAGCAGGAAAATCCTGGTAATTTATAGTTGAGATGATAATAAGGAGCTTCTGAAGATTCAAAAATAAGTATTGCCAAAGTGGGCAGTAGTCTAATCAGCATTTCCAGAAAGAAATAACCAGCATCTTGTTAAAATATGTACCAGTTACCAGGTTCCTTCTGTGTACCTGGCACTTCATGTACATTCTTCAAAGCTTTCCAACAACCTTAAGTTAGCCACCTTGAGAGAGCAAGGTATTTGAAGATTAAACATCAGCATTTGTAGGCCTATTTCATTATAGTATATGCACTACCAGAAAACCCTATCTGCAAAATTATATATATATATATATATTTAAATATATATTTAAAAGAAATAGGAGCTGGGCGTCAGTGGCTCACACCTGTAATCTTAGCAACTCAAGAGGCTGAAATCTGAAGATCATGGTTCAAAGCTAGCCTGGGCAGGATTGTCTGTGAGACTGTTATCTCCAATTAACCACCAGAAAACCGAAAGTGATGCTGTGGCTCTAAATGACCTAGTGTTAGCCTTGAGGGAAAAAGCTCAAGGACAGGGCCCAGGCCCAGATGTCAAGCCCCATGACTGACAAAAATAAATAAATGACAGGATTCCTGAAAAAAAAAAGGGATAAAGGACAAACTGGTCATTCAAGACTATGTTGGTTATATTAAGTACTAACAAAGCAATTTAAAAGCCTAAATGCTTGACAACCTATTGTAAATACAGGGCTTTTAAATTAAGTTAGGTGATATGATAGAAGGAAATAGGTATAAGGAACGGTTGAAGCTCCTAAAGAAGGAGGTAAGTTAAAATGCATAAAGATCAGGTAGAACTGCATAAATCTTTTATTTAAAGCAGCCAAAGCCAAGAAAAATATAATACAATAAGCACTTGATCTACCTAGCACCTTCACGCTGCATTCAATTTCTTTAACTTTTAGAGCAAAACATTTACGTATTAGGGGAAAACTGACAGCCACCACTATTCTCTACTTCCTCTATGAATTTGATCATTCTAGGCACCGCATATAAATAGTCATACAGTATTTGAGTCCATTTGAGACTGTTCAGTTTTGTCCTCAGATTTTGTTCATGCAGTAGCATACCTTTCTAAAAGCAGAATATTATTGTATTGTTTGTTCATACCACATTTTTGGCCTATCTGCCATGGATGTTTGCTTCTACCTTTTACTGTGTGTAATGTTGCTGTGATCATAGGTGTGCAAATATATCTGTTCAAGTCTCCTCATTGAATTCTCTGGGTGTATACCTAGAAGAGGAATTGCCATAACATATGGTTATGCTTTTGAGGAATTGCCATACTGTTTTCCATAGCACTTGTACCATTTCACCTTCCCACCAGCAACACACAGGCTTCCAGTTTCTCCCCATCCTTGTCAGCTTTATTATAACATCCTAGTGGATGTAAAGTAGTATTGCATTGTGGTTTTGTTATAAATTTCCCTGGTAGCTAATGATAAGCATCTTTTCATGTGGTTATTGGCTGTTTGTATATCTTCAAAGAAATACCCTTTCTAATCCTGTGCCCATTTTCAGCTGAACTCTACTGTTGAATTGCATAGATCCATTGTATATTTTAGATACAAATCTCTTAAGATTTTCACAGGGTGTGATTTTTTTCTTCTCTTTTTTTGGTTGGGGGGGGGTTGATCCTTTATTCTTACAGCCACAAGTCTTTGCTTTGAATTTTAAACTTTCTTTTTTTTTTTGGTGCTGGGAGGTTGAACCCAGTGCCTGGGTAGAAACAAGCACTCTACTACTACTGTGCTATTTCACTAAAAAGTTTTTAGTTTTTCAGTCAGTCTTCCTTATTTTTTTATTGGGTTATGTGGATGAGGTATGCAGGAGCAGGACAAAATTCTGCTCTGCTTGCCTCAGATCATCAGATTTGGAGGAGACCAATCTCTGAGATTCTACTTGGCTAAATGCCTACACACATGGTTCCCATGCACTAGATCAGATTCCTGTGGTCCTAACCAAGGGTTTTAGTTTTAATAAAGCACCTTCTGTCTCTCCTCTCTCTCACACCTCCTCCCTTTCCCATCTCTCTCTCTCTCTCTCTCTCTCTCTCGCTCTCTTGCGCTCGCTCTCTCTCTCGCTCTCTCTCTCTCGATGGTCCTGGGGCTTGAGGCTTGAACTCAGCCTGGACATGTCCCTGAGCTTTTTTTTCCTCAAGGCTAGCACTCTACCACTGAGCCACAGCTCTGCTTCTGGCTTTTTTGGTGGTTAATTGGAAATAAGAGTCTCAGGGACTTTCTTGCTGAGGCTGGCTTCAAACCGCAATCCTCAGATCTCAGCTTCCTAAGTAGCTAGGATTACAGGCATGAGCCACAGCCACCTGGCCTTACCAGTCTCTTTCATTCTTATTTTTGATATTATAGCCAAGAAAAGTCATCATCAAATCCTAGAGTATTGAGATGTGCCCTTGGTATTGTTTTTTGGTTTTGTTGTTTTGTTTTTGCTTTTTTCTTTCTTTCCTATAGTGTGAGGAATTGAACCCTGGGGTTTTTTTGAGGAAAGATCTTTACCATATATCTTAGGCTAGCCTAAAATCTCTTGATCCTCTTGCCTCAGCCTCCTATATACTGAGATTTCAAGAGCGCATCACTACACCTGATTGAGGTCAGTAATTTTTTTATCTTAATAATTAGGTCCTTGATCCATTTTGAATTAATGATTAAAAATCAGCTGTTAGTCTTCCTGAGAGATCTTTGTGTATGATGTTTTGCTTCTTGCCATTTTAAGATTCTGTATTCGGTTTTTGGCAGTTTGGTTATGATGTTGCTCCATCTGGACTTCTACATTTGTCCGGTTTGAAATTTATCAAGCTTCTTGAATGTGTAGATGAATGTTTTCCATTGAAATTGGAAGCTGGTTTTGACCATAATTTCTTCACCTTTCTTTTCTATTCCTTTTCCTTTCAGGGACTCATTTACACATATGTTGGTATTCTTATTTGTGCCACACATTTCTTAGATGTTCTGCTCACTTTTCTCTTTGTTCTTCAAGTTGCCTATTACTAACAACCTTGAGTTTGCTGATTCTTCTCTTTATAGTTCTGCTGTTGAACCACTTTTGTGACTTTTTCATTATATTGTTCAACATAAAAATTAACATTTGGAGGCTGGGAATGTGGCTTAGTGATAGAGTGCTTGCCTAGAATGCATGGAGCCCTGGGTTCGATTCCTTAGCACCACATATAAACAGAAAAGGTCAGAAGTGGTGCTGTGGCTCAAGAGGTTGTGCTAGCCTTAAGCAAGAAGAAGCTAAGGACAGTGCTCAGGCTCTAAGTCCCAAGCCCCAGGATTGGCAAAAAAATAACATTTGGCTCTCTTTTGCTAATTTATCTCTTTCTGTCTCCTTATTGATAGTCCGTTTAGGAATTGTCATTATTTTTCCTTTCAACATGATTTCCTTTAGTTCTTTGAACATATATGCATATATATACATGATAGATTTTTTCATATCAGTACATATTATTTATATGATCAGATCCTGATAACTGCTTTGAACTCTTTGCTGAGTCTGATATCTGGACCCTCTAACAGCTTACTTTTTTTCTATTTGTGGGCCATACATTCCTATTCTTTGCATGTCTTATAATTTCTGAGTTAAAACTGAATCCTTCATAAGATGTAGTAACTTTAGGAACTGATTCCTTACCTGCCACCAGACCAAAGGCTTTATTGTTGTTTGCTTATTTATTTATTGACTAGCTTATTGATTGGAGCTTGGGAGATCTTGTATTTGCTAGGTAGATGCTGTTAACATTTGAGCCAACTCCCAACCCAATATGAAAAATTTTAGTTGAAGTCTGTTCTGTGGCCCCATCCACCCAGGATGTAGCCTGTGACTAGTTTTTGTACAAAATTTTTGTTGTGGTTAATACCTTGGTGGTACTATTCCCACTCCTTCACCCCACTTTCCCTTTCCCCACTCCCACCCTCAAACTGATCCTCCTACCTATGCCTTCTGAGTAGCTGGGGTTATAGAGTTTCTATTTTCTCTGTATTTAGTGATTTATTCTGTGTGTGTATGTGTGTGTGTGTGTGTGTGTGTGTGTGTGTGTGTTTTATATTCAAAACTTAGCCTCTACTAATTACTTGCTGACTGATAGCACTATTGTTTTACATGATGCCTCAGGATAAATTGCCCCACAGTCAAATTTAATTAAATTCTCAGGTTTTTCAGTGCTAATGTTTGATGCCAGTTTATGAGGTTTTAGTCTGATCCAGGAAGAGTGTCCTTAGTTCTTTTATTTCCTGATTCTTTTGATGAACTACTAGATGGGTGATTTTTATTGTTTTCATGGGACTCCAGTCTCTTGGTCCAAATGAAATCAGTTTACTTAAGAGAACTTCAGAAATCTGTTCTTATGGGGTTCTTTTCTCCTTAATGAAGCCTGTATGTTACTGCTTCAGAACTTGAGGTGGATTGTATCACCCCTGCTTCTTGAGCAAATTGCTGAGTGGAGGAATTAGCCTCTGGTCTCAAGCTTATCTTTTGTTGTGGAACCTTGACCCCCCTATGAGTGAGATGAAGTGAGTACAGTTGGAACTGTACTATTCTTGGCTTGCACCTATGAGCTTCTGCCCCACATGGAGATAGGGGAAGGAGACTGGATGGATGAAAGGAGCCATAGACAGGTCTGATACTCTTCCCTGCAATAGAACCTCTGCAACCAAAAGTTGGAGGCCATAAGAAATGCTAGAGCTGCCTTCCTCTTCTGAGGAGAGAGCATCAACTGGGAGAAGGAAGGACCAGTATCCTTTGCCTAGAATGGAGCTTCTGTTTTGCTGAGCTACCAAAAATGTCAGATTCTGTTCTTACTGAGGTACAGTATATTTTCTTGATTAAAAGTTTCTACAGGGGGCTGGGGATATGGCCTAGTGGCAAGAGTGCTTGTCTCGTATACATGAGGCCCTGGGTTCGATTCCCCAGCACCACATATACAGAAAATGGCCAGAAGTGGCGCTGTGGCTCAAGTGGCAGAGTGCTAGCCTTGAGCAAAAAGAAGCCAGGGACAGTGCTCAGGCCCTGAGTCCAAGCCCCAGGACTGGTTAAAAAAAAAGTCTACATTCTCTGTATGCCCTTAGGATAATTTCTAAGGATTTAACAAAAGATGGTTTTTGTTTCGCCGGTCCTGGGGCTTAAACTCAGGGACAGGGTGCTATCCCTGAGCCTCTCTGTCTTCAAGACTAGTGCTCTACCACTTGAGCCACAGCACCACTTCTGGATTTTTCTGAACAGATTATTGGATATGAGTCTCAAGGACTTTTCTGCCCAGGCTGGCTTCCAACTGTGATCCTCAGATCTCAGCCTCCTGAGTAGCTAGGATTACAGGTATTAACCACCAGCACTGGTTTAACAAAAGTTTTTAAAAGGGGCTGGGAAAATGGCCTAATGGCAAGAGCGCTTGCCTCGTATACATGAAGCCCTGGGTTTGATTCCCCAGCACCACATATATAAAAAACGGCTAGAAAGTGGCGCTGTGGCTCAAGTGGCAGAGTGCTAGCCTTGAACAAAAAGAAGCCAGGGACAGTGCTCAGGCCCTGAGTCCAAGGCCCAGGACTGGCAAAAAAAAAAAAAAAAAGTTTTTCAAAATAACTTTCACGTGTAGTGTTGCAGTAGTTTCATGGGGGTAAATTGTCAACAACTTCTGATGCCACCATTCCAGAAGTCATTTTTAATTCAACATTACTCAAATTGACTACAACCACTTAAATTTTTTTTGAGAGTACCTGGAAAGGACGCCAAAGTTTAGTGATGCTTTTTTGTACATATAAAGACTTGCAGTACCCTAATTATGTACACAATTTGATAAACCTTGGGATGGAGTTTGAGTATTATCAAGCATTTCTAAATGAGAAAATTTCTGCTGCCACAATTTTGAGTGCAGGATATATAGTTTTGTTGCAATGACCTCTAGGAAGTATCTATGAAATAGTGACTTAGTGGCAGAAATTAGAGGAGGTTTAATAATAGTGTTAAAGATAGAATATGAACATTTAGCTCACAGCATTTGAATTTAACAATTAATTGGATATCTCATTTACAATTTTGTAATTATTGACTGGATATGAAGCTGTCTAGGAATAGGATCACACTTGAGGGAAAATCTTGTGCTTAGTTAGTTAATATAGTCACCTTGACTGGCTTGTGTTTTAATTTATCATCATAATATAGGATAAGAATGATTGATTCTGTACTGGTAATAATAGCAGTGCTGGGGGAGTTATGAAATCTTATAGTATTAAATTACTTGAGACGTGTTTAGGTTTGTGGCAGTGGACTTAACTGTTAAATAAAATAAGAAAATAGTTCAGAAACACCTTAGCATGATTTCTTATCTCCCCATTGAACAATAATGGGGGGAGGGTTGTTTTATTTTGTGTTTTTTATTTTTTTGTTGGTCTTAGACTTGAGGACTTCAACTCAGGGCCTGAGCACTGTCATTGAACTTTTTGTTGTTGCTGTTTGTTGTTTCTGGTACTGAGGTTTGTTAGACAGGCACTCTTGTACTCAGCACTCTTCTACTCAGCGATGTCTCTAGCCATTGATCAGTAATTTTTGTGACATGATTGTCTTGTGCCTGTCCTGGGGCTCGGGGCCTGGGTAATGTCCCTGAGCCTCTTGTTCAAGGCTAGCACTTAACCTCTTGAGGCACAGCTCCCCATCCAGCTTTTCTTGGTAGTTAATTGGAGATAAGAGTCTCACAGACTTTCTTGCCTGGGCTTACTTTGAACTGTGATCCTCAGATTCAGCCTCCTGAGTAGTTAGAATTACAGGCATGAGCCACCAGTGCCTGGTATAGCATGATTTTTGTTTGTTTAGATTTTTTCTTTATTAAGCTGTATTTCTTAGGAATATAACTAGTTTTGTTTTACAAGAATATTTAACAGAAAGGAAAAAATGAATATTTAACAGGGAACTGCTCTGTTGAATGGCAGCTCTTTGTACAACTACTTAAAGAAAAGAAAAATATATTTAAAAAAAGAATATTTAACGTGGAAACATTGTGGATTAAGTGATTCTGTAAAACATTTCTGCATCAATAAATTTTAATACCACTTACCTCCATGGTGGGGATAAGATGAGAATAGTGATAGTTTTTCCCTCTTATCCTCCAGTACTATTAATGTATAATGTGGTGGTACTATAAGACATTGGAACTTGTATTGCTTGGGTTCAAATCCTCAATCTACAACCTTGACATCTCTTGCCTCTGGTAAGTCAAATCTTTTAAACTATCTGAGTTTCTTCATTCACTAAGTGAGACTGGTTGTATGAGGATTAAATAACTTAGAATCATACCTTATGCAAAATAAACATTGAAATATTAACTACGTATGTTTTTATTTCGCCTTGTGCGGATCCTGAGGCCTAATCCAAGGCTTGAGTACTGTCCTGGAGCTTTTTAAAGCTCACACTCTACTACATGAGCCACAGCTCCACTTTCTGAAAATTTAATTATTAATAAGGAAACTTATTACTTAAAATTTGAAGTGTGTCAGCCTGGCTGCAATAATATGAAATAGAGAAATGAGAGAAAAAAAATGAAAAACTAAGTTAACAGTTGATTTTTGAGGGTTTTTGAATTGCTTTATACAGTTTGGGGGCTTGGCAGTTTCTCTGTCCATACCAGTTATGTCAAGCTTGTAATTCCCATAGGTATTCTTTCTCATGTTGTTCAGAACAACTATTGTATCAGATAATTTTTTCAAACAACAATTCATAAACAGTTTGCCTATAAAAGCACATTGAATCTGTCATAGTCATAGAAACTATGCTTTAAAGTGCTAACAGTCTAAAATTATTCTTTGCTTAAAAATAAGTATTTCATTTGAAAGAAAGCTTTATTACTTAAAAGATGGTTCTAGTTAGCTGGTGCCTGTGGCTCATGCCGTTAATACTTGTTAACTCAAGAGGCTAAGATCTTAGGATCTTGATTCAAAGCTAGCCTGGACAGGACAGTCCATGAGACTTATCTCCAGTTAAGTACTCCAAAAAAGCTGGAAGTGGAGCTGTGCCTGGAGTAGTAGAGCACAAGCTTTGAGCAGAAAAGTTCAGAGACATTGCCCAGCCCCTGAGTTCACTGGCACAAAAAATAAAAGATGCTTCTTCCTTGTTGCATTATAGTAAAAATTAAACAGTGCATCATTAAACATATTAAAAAGTTTAAAGCCAATGTAACTTTTTCTGAGAGAAGAATTCTCTCACTTTATAGACCAGGCTGACCTTGAATTCATGATCCCCATACCTCAGCCTCCCAACTGTGTTGCCCTGCTGTGCAACATTGTAATTTATGCTTTTTTTCTCTGCTAGCACATCAGTTGGAAAATAGTTTATAGTTTACATAAGACAATCAAACTTTTAAGTTTTAAGAGTTTAAAGTAGTAAACTTTAATGCCTTGAACAACTTGTCTCTGGTAAATCAAATCTTTTAACAATGAAAAACAATGACCATAGATTAAACAGACATCTGCAAGGAATTAAAGGTAATTGAGTAATTTTCCCATTTGATTTTGGTATATAGAACCAAAATAGGCAAAATTCCTAAGTTAAGATAATATGAGTTTAAGGATGATTGATTATATTGTTTCCTCTGAAACTCAAGTCATTTGATGTCTAGTAAAGGGAATAATTTCATAATGTATGAATTAGTACTGTTTATTAATTGTATCTTTCCTTGATCTGTAATAATAGCTCCACAGTAGCACAGTTATTAGATACATTGTTCTCTGTTGTATTTCCACATGGTTAGAACAAAGTGTGGTATATGGTTGCTTGGTATATATTTCTTAAATGACTAAACTTTAAGTTTTTACTTAAGAAGCTTTTGTTTCTCAATGTAAAGAGTAAAACTTGGAAAGACAACATCAGAATGTAGCTACATAGTAAGACCCTGTCACAGAGAGAGAGATGATAAATAAATTGAAGTATCGCACATTGAATGTCCTACAAAAAGGCAAATGATGTAATTCTGTGGTCTTAGACAAAGGTATGTTAGAAAGGGGGTAATCATACTGCCACTTTTCCAATTTAAAGTCTCTTTGTTAAAAAAAAGATTGCCTCTTAGCTCTATGCATAGTGTCCATCAAGGGAAGACTTTTAAAAAGGTGGTTGGGAGCCGGGTGCTGCTGGCTCACTCCTGTAATCTTAGCTAACTTGAGGCTGAGATCTGAGGATTGTGGTTCAAAGCCAGCCAGGGCAGGAAAGTCCATGAGACTCTTAACTTCAATTAACCACCAGAAAATCAGAAGTGGAACTGTGGCTTAATTGGTAGAACTCTAGCCTTGAGCTGAAGAGCTCGGGGACAGCACCCAGGCCCGGAGTTCAAGGCCCACAACTGGACAGAGAGAAAGGTGTTGGTTTAGTGTGGACATGGTGCTAGGATTATTTGTAAGCATATTTACTTTTTACCTGTGCTTCTTCAAGTCATATGAGTTCTAGCCTGTTTTCTCATTTATACAGAAATGCCCCAAATTCTGTATAGATTATAAAGGTTTACCTAAAAATTACCTCTTTTAACTTCAATGAGTCTTTGGGCCCCCATATCTCTTGCCCCAAATTGTGGCATATTACTTCTCTCAGAAGGAAGTGATTAAAAGCAAGAAGACTCAAAAACAAAGACTCTAGGGTGGTGCTACTAAATCCATCTCCTTCTATCCTTTTGTGAGTAATTTGCTCAAGACCCTAAAGTTTTTGCCCAAATTATATACTTAAAGAGGCAGTTGTTTAGTAGATGGAAGTTTTCACCTTAATTTCAGTGTTCAAAACTGTGTCATTACCAGCACTGGTGACTCAATGCCTGTAATCCTAGCTACTGAGGTAGCTGAAATCTGAGGATCAATATTTGAAGCCATTCCTGGCAAGAAAGTTCAGAGATTCTCCAATTGACCACCAAAATGCCAGAAGTAGAGCTGTGGCTCAAGTGGTAGAATGCCAGCCTTGAGTGGAACCATACCCAGGCCCTGAATTGAAGTCCCAGTTCTGGTGCACGTACACCCACCCATGCATGCATGCACACCCCATGACTGCTATCTGCCACCTTTCCCCTTTAAAAAAAGAAGAAAATAATCTGGAATCTAGACTTCTTTAAGTCCTAAGAGGCTTAGAGTTTTAAGGGACAGAGTGGGTGGGGGGAGAGTAGGTTACTACTGGCAGCCACTTGTGTCTGATGATAAGAGGGCAAAATGGATGAGTACTGAGAAGTAGTTTGTTTATCTATTAGTAGAGCACTGTGTACCAAGCTTTCTCATCCTTGCCAATTGTACATATGGACAAAGCTTCATATGTTCTTGTTTAAATAATTCAAACCTGTCCATAGATGATGCTCAATTAAAGATCCTTTAATTTCAAGCAATTTCATTAGCTTGGATCAGGATCAGAAACATTCCGTTAAGAAGTCTAAACTCAGTACTTCTCACTTAACTCAGCTGGCACTACCATTTGAGCCATGCTTCCAGCTTTTTTGCTATTTATTTTGGAGATGGTATCTCTCAAATGTCTTCTGGCTTCAAACTGCAGATCTCAGCCCACTGGGTAGCTAGAATTACAGGCATGAGCCACGACCACAGTGAGAGACATTCTTTTTAGGATTTGTGTTAAGAGGCAGAGGTGAGTGGTTTTTAACTCGTGGGGTGTTAATGGATTGAATTTTAAATATCTCCCACAGGTTTGTGTATTGAGCTTGGTCTTCAGCTTGTGATAGTATTTTGGGAAGTTCTGGAAATTTTAGGAGGCTGGGTCTAACTGTAGGAACTAAGTCACTGGAGGTCTGTTCTTGGTGCTCTATGTTCATGAGGGCCAGGGTTGGCTCCCTCTTCCTGACTGCAGTCAGGTAAGTAACCCTGTTAATACATTCCTGCCACTATAGGCCAAGAATCCATGGAACTAGGGACTGTGGACTGAAACCTTGAGCCAAAATAAAATTTTCTGTACTTATGTTGTTTATATCCAGTGTTTTGTCACAGTGATAAGAAATGAACACAGGGAGGTTGAAGCATGGTTTCAAAACATAGTCCAGGAAAAGATGGGGGAAGGAATGATGTGGAGAACATTCATTGGAGAAGTATATATTAGGGAAAAAGTAAAAGAAATGAGAACAAATTTTAAGTAGAGAAGGATGTTTAATTGATAAATGTGCTATTTTGAATGCTAAGGCAAGAAGTTATTCAAATACTTGTTCAGCAGACCCAAAATGGTTAAGAAAAATGGAAGACAAGTTTCTCCATGTTTAAAAAATTACCGACTTCAGGGCTGGGGATATGGCCTAGTGGCAAGAGTGCTTGCCTCGTATACACAAACCCCTGGGTTCAATTCTCCAGCACCACATATACAGAAAATGGCCAGAAGTGGCGCTGTGGCTCAAGTTGCTGAGTGCTAGCCTTGAGTAAAAAGAAGCCAAGGGTTAGTGCTCAAGCCCCAGGACTGGCTATATATATATATATATATATATAGACTTCATGTAACACTTTTTGTAATTTAGGGTATATAAAATAAAAGACAAAAGTGGGAGATAACTTAATTGTATCTTCATTTTTGTTTTAGTTTTATATATTGATGAGTTCATAAGTCTGTGTTCACAGCCTCAGTCCTACTTGGCATTAACAATCTAATTATCAATTTTTTTTCCTTTGCCAATTTGATTAGTGAAACAAAATGTTGGTTTTATAATTTTTATTTCCACAGTTACTAATGAGACTGAGAGGCAGGATAGTATAACAGTTAAGAGCTGTGAGTTCTCTGGGTCAGAATCCCATTTAGCCACTTACTGATAAAGGTAATTTATTTTCACTCTCCTCATTTGTAAAGAGGGATGATAGCTTCTACTACATACATTTGTGAGGATTAAAGTGCTCCAAGTAGTACCCAACATATGAAAAGCTGTGTTGTATGGTTACATATTCATGTGTTCAGGAAAGTATTCTGATACAGTACTTTTCATATCCCTTGCCTGCTTTTATGCTGAAATATCTCCTTTTTCCTATTGTGTAGTGTTGTGAGTATATGTAGTACAGGTAATTTCTTCTATATTACCTGCCTATTTCTCTTCCCTTTTTTTTTTTTTTTTTTTTTTTTTTTTGGTGGGGGGTGCTTGTCCTGGGATGAGGTGTTTTTTTTTTTTTGTTTGTTTGTTTTTTTGTTTTTTTTCTTTTTTTGCTCAAGTCTAGTAGCTATGCCAGTTGAGCTATAGCTCCACTTCTGGCTTTAAGAGTCCCACAGACTTTCCTGCTCAGGCTGGCTTTGAACCACAATCCTTTGATCTCAAGTGTGAATCACTGGCACACGGCTCTAAAATGCTTTTCAAATGAAAAAAAAAATTTAAGGCCTTAGCAAATTGAGGATAGTTTACCATTCCATAATGTAATCAAGTGGCAATTAAATGATGGTGTGTGTGTGTGTGTGTGTGCAAGTATATAAGAGAATTGGGCTCTAGTATGCAGTAACACTCAGTTGTAAAGGGCGTATGGGATGAACACTCTTGGATATGGTTCCTGGGAAGGAAATAGAATGGAATTTGGTTAAAAAAAAACAGTGGAGATATGGCTCAAATAGTTGAACCACCAGCCTTAAATGGATTAAAGAAGCCAAGCCAGGCACCGGTGGTGCATACGTATAATCCTAGCTATTCAGACGGCTGAGATCTAAGGGTCGTGGTTCAAAGCCACCCCAGACAGTAAAGTCTGTGAGACTCTTTTATCTTCAATTAACCACAAAAGGCAGGAATTGGAGCTCAGGTGGCAGAGCTAACCTCGAGCACAAAACTCAAGAATAGCATACAGGCCTAGAGTTCAAGCCCCAGGACCAGCAAAAAACGAAAGCCACGCAAGAGTATGAGGCCCTGAGTTCAAGTCCCAGTACCAGCACACAGACACTTTAGGTCTGGGGATTTGTCTTCCTGACTATAGACATGAACCACTGGTTAACCAAATATCTTGATAGTGTCTTTGGAGTAAGTTTCAGAAGAAAAGGGAAACAAAGACATCCCCAATTCATCTTCTCTTGTATTTGGAATTGGAGCCAAACACATTTCTAGCTTATATATGCTGGACAAGTTTGCTATTGCTTGAACTACACCAGTAGCTAGCCCAAAAAGTATTCTTGTATATTTTTGTGGGATCATGCCATTGGGGCATCATAATCAGTTTATGAAGTTTGAATATGGTGATGTAACCTTAACTCTTCACTTTCCCCAGTCATTTATATACTCACCTCTTGACTGGATTCACTCTTGATAATAAATTTGAACTGTACTTTAGTACATGGGTTTTTAAAATCTAAAACAAATATACCTTTTTTCTTGTAGGTTATGCAATGGTCTCTGCAAGATGGTTTATTCTTGAATTGGAGCTTTTTAAGACTGACAAATGCTGGTACTTCATCTTCTATAAGTGGACTATAATTTCTTTTCTCAAAACAACTACATAAACAGACAAAATTGCAAAGATCTGCCCTGTGTCGAGTATGACAGCCACGACTCGTGGCTCTCCAGTAGGAGGGAATGACAACCAGGGCCAGGCTCCTGATGGACAGTCTCAGCCCCCCCTCCAACAGAATCAGGTAGGATGTTAAAGACAGCAGTTAAAGCTGCACTGGTATATCTACTGGTGGGGTAGGTACTACATGAAGAAGCATCTTCTGAATAATTTGTAAAGTAGCCACCAGATGGGCATTTTAAGAGTTTTCTTTTCTTTATGTCTAAGACTGGGACTCAAACTCAGTACCTGACACTTTTGCTCTGAGTTCAAGCCCCAAGACTGGTAAAAAATTTAAACAGCACAAGCCCAGTCATAGTGCTAATGTTCAAATTTCAGCTTTACACCATACTAGCTTTGTGACTACAGGTAAATTAACCTTTTTTTCATCTTTACAAGAGGATTATAATGCAGCTTCATAGCATTGTTATAAGGATCAAATGAAATGATGTTTGTAAAGAACTAGAAACATAGATTTTACTATCAAGGTTTTATGCTAGTCTTAAAGCTCTATTTTCCTATTCCTATAAATTGTCTGGGAGGCTTACTGGTGGACTTTCTGTCCTGAGATTTTTGTGGAAAGGTTTTATTTTTTCTTAGAATTTGGAGAGGTTTTTATTTGGTAAGTTGTGTTCTTCTAGGAATTTGTCTATTTCATCAAGATTATCAAGTTTATTGAAGTATAATTATTGTTCGTAATACATTTTTGTGTGTTCTGGGGATGGAACACAGGGCCTTGTACGTGTTAAGCATGTGTTCTATCATGAGCTACTTCTTTCCACCTCAGTTCCTATGATACAATTTTTATTATTTTTTTAGTGGTTTGAGGCCTATGCAGTATCTCTTTATCTCTGATACTGCTAATTTGTGTTCTCATGATAAATATCTCTAGGAGCGTTCCAATGTCATTAAACCTTCTCCCAAATACTTTGTTTTGTCTTTGATAACCGCCTCAATGCACAGACAAACGTTTTTACCCTTATTTCCACATTCTTTTTTTTTACTTTGGACTCAATGTGATTTTTCTCATTTTCTGAAATGGAATCTAGATAATGGATTTCAGCCCTCTTTTTTAACATACACAGTTTTAATATTGCAGAATATTGAGTTGAATAAAACAAACGTTAAAATTTGTTATATGGTTCAAATGCTTTTTAGGTAAATTAGCTGAGGTGTTCAGATGTGATTGATTCCTAAACATGCATCTTATAGTTGGTATGTGTTTCTTTGAATTTGAATAAATTTTAGACAAAAAATGTTGTTGTACCTTACATTTGTCAATTTGAAGATAAATTCTTACTGTTACATATTAGGTACATAATTCCTTCTATCACTGATCTGACTTTTTTTCCTTTCTCCCCTTTGTCTGCCATTTTATTTTTTTAAATTTATTTATTAATTAAACAAAATTTTTTTTGACAAGGTGTTGTGCAAAAAGGGTACAGTTACATAGTAGGGAAGTGTGTACATTTCTTGTGATATCTTACACCCTGTTTTTCTTTCCCTTCCCTAGGTTTGTCTGCCATTTTAGAGAAATGAACAAGCTAGGTTGTCCCAACCCAAATGAATATATCAATTTTATTTCATTTTCAGTATTTTTTTTTTTTGGCCAGTCCTGGGGCTTGGACTCAGGGCCTGAGCACTGTCCCTGGCTTCTTTTTGCTCAAGGCTAGCACTCTGCCACTTGAGCCACAGCGCCACTTCTGGCCATTTTCTGTATATGTGGTGCTGGGGAATCGAACCCAGGGCCTCATGTATATGAGGCAGGCACTCTTGCCACTAGGCCATATCTCCAGCCCCGTCATTTTCAGTATTTTTTTGAACTAGGGGTTTGAACCTGTTATGCTGGCAAGATAATGCTGAGCCACACCTCCAGCCCTATTTTTCACTGATTATTTTTGGGATAGGGTCTTGCACTCCTGAGGCACAATCCTCTTATCCCTGGAATGACAGGGCCATGTCACTGGGTACAGCTTCTTTTCCTTGGAGACAATCTTGTGAACTTTTTACCCAGGCCAGCCTGGCACTACGGTTCTCCCAGTGTCAACCTCCCATGTAGTTTAAGGTAACAAATGCATGCCACCTCATCCAGCTATGGGATGAATTAGCTACCCAGCAAACTTCTGCCCCAGATGACCTTCAAACTTAATCTTCCTGTTCTCAGCCTCACAAATAGCTAACACGAGCCACCATTGCCTGGCTTCTAGTTCATACACACACACAAACGCAGACACACACACATACACACACACTTTATTTATTTTGCCAGCCCTGGGGCTTCAATTCAGTGCCTGGGTGCTGTCCCTGAGCTTCTTTTGCTCAAAGCTGGCACTCTACCACTTGAGCCACAATACCACTTCCAGCCTTTTCTATTTATGTGGTACTGAGGAATTGGACCCATGCTTCATGCATGCTAGGCAAGCACATTATCACTAAGCCACAGTCCCACTCCTTTATTTTTATTTTTATTTTTATTTTTTTTTTTTTTTTTTGGCCAGTCCCGGGCCTTGGACTCAGGGCCTGAGCACTGTCCCTGGCTTCTTCCCGCTCAAGGCTAGCACTCTGCCACTTGAGCCACAGCGCCGCTTCTGGCCGTTTTCTGTATATGTGGTGCTGGGGAATCGAACCTAGGGCCTCGTGTATACGAGGCAGGCACTCTTGCCACTAGGCTATATCCCCAGCCCTTTATTTTTATTTTTTGCCAGTACTATAGCTTGAAAACAGGGTCTCGTGCTCTCCTGAAAGCACTCATGGTAGCTCTAGTACTTGACACATGCCTTTAACTCCAGTGTTTTGCCAGGTGATTGGAGATGGAGTCTCTTAGATATATCTTCCCAGACTGACTTTAACCATAATCCTCAGATATCAGCCTCCTGACTAGTTACAATTATAGCAGGAGCAAGCTACTGGCACCCAGCTTAGTTTCCAGTTTTATAAAATAGTAACATGTACAATCACAGGCTAGAATATGTCACAAATTTGAAGGCTAGTATTCAGGTTTCCTTAGGCATAGTCCAAGGGCTGTTGGATGCCACAAATTACAGTAATTTTTAAATAAGGAGCTAGTAGTTAAGAGTTCCAATATTTCTCCCTCTTTCTTTTAGCAATTTATTGCTTGCATTATGCATGGAATTCTAACTTCTTTTGCAATGTTTGTAAAAATTATTTTTTCTTTACCTTAGATTTATTTTTCATTTAATAAGTACTAGAGTGTACATATATGTATATATATTCATCCATATATTATGTATACATATATGTATATATATATACATATACACTTGATTGTATAGAAAGTAATTTTAGGCTCTGTAATCAGGCCCACTGGAAAAAATTAAGATTAGCCTATCTAGACCAATATGGCTGTTAATTTCTGTACAATGCCAATGCAGCATGGTAAACTTGGATACTCTTTTCCAAAGTAATGGGGCTAGGAATATGGCCTAGTGTCAAGAGTACTTGCCTTATATACATGAAGCCCTGGGTTCGATTCCCCAGGGCCACATATATAGAAAACGGCCAGAAGTGGTGCTGTGGCTCAAGTGGCAGAGTGCTAACTTTGAGCAAAAAGAAGCCAGGGACAGTGCTCAGGCCCTGAGTTCAAGGCCTAGGACTGGCAACAAAACAAAACAAAAAAAACCCCAAAGTAACACAGGTGACCTTTCAAACTATATATTTGATTTTTAGAGCTTGAATTTAGAATACTAATAGTATGTATCTATATTATGTATATATACCTATTTTCCCATTTAAAGAACAAAAGCAAACTTCTATTTTTGTTTATAGAACTGCTCACAGAATTTCTCACTTTTGCTTTGGTATTATCTACTTCTTAATGCTAGGATTTTAGTTATTTTACTAGTTCTGGCATTTTTTGGACATACAGGAACCAAAGCATTACTTATATCCCAACTATGGGTGCATGCGCTCCCACTTTCTCTCACCCCCTTTCTCCTCCCTCTCCTTCCCCTTCCTCTTCTCCGTCCTCCTCTTCTTCTTTTCCTTCCCTTTCCTTCCCTTCATACTTTCCTACCCTCTCTCTCTTTCCCTCCAAGTACCAGGATAACTCGGGGCCTTACACTTGCCAGGCTTGCTTGATTGGCCTGGTACACTACCACTAACTTGAGCCACTCCTCCAGTCTGGCTTTTTGCTGACAATTTTGGAGATGGAATCTCACAAATTTTCTGCCCTACCTGGCAGAGATCCTTCATTGCTCAGTTTCCTGAATAGCTAAGATTGTTGGCATGTACCGCCAGCACCTGGTCAGGACTCACTTTTGTACCAGCCCTCGGCCTTGAACTTGGAGCCTGGGCACTGACCCTGCATATTTTTGCTGAAAGCTAGCACTCTGCTACTTGAGCCACAGTTCCTTCCAGCTGAGTTTTTTGGTGACTAATTGGAGATAATAGGCTATGAACTCCTGCCGGAGCTGGCCTTAAACCATGATCCTCAGATCTCAACTTCCTGAGTAGCTAGGATTATAGGAGTGAGCCACCACCAATGCCTGGCAGGACGTGAAAGAGAATTTGAGACTCTAGTATGTAGTAAAATGCAGTGATAACAGTATTATGGGGTGAATGTGGTTTCTAGGAAGTACTAGAATATAATTTGGCAACACATGCCAGTAGTCTTGTAAGCTTATTTAAATAGTAGTCCTAGTAATTAAATTTCTAGGATCCCTATCCTAAGAAAGAAATTGAATTTTTTGACCAGACGCCATTGGCTGACACCAATAGCCTGTAATCCTAGCAACTACAGAGGCTGAGATCTGAGGATCAGGCTTCAAAGCAGGAAAGTCTATGAGACTCTTATTTCCAATTAACCATCAAAAAGTGAGAAGTGGAGGTATGGCTCGAGAGTGCTAACCTTGAGCAAAAAGCCTGAGTTCAAGCCCCAGGACCAGTATAGAATATTTAAAAGGTAGAAATTTCTTAATTTATAGAATGTGACATCTTATATTTACACAAGAATTTCTATATCACACACATTATGGGGAGTAAGCAGAGAGGATGTATGAATTGTGATTAAGACACAAACTTTAGAATAGACCTGAATTCAACCTGAATACAGCTTGAGCTGTGTGACTTTTTACAGATGGAGCTTGTTTTGTTATCTATTAAATAGCCATAGGATCTTCAGTAGGACGTTGAATGTTTAGTGAAATTATTTTAAACTAAGTAGTGAAGATTGACTGAAACATAAAATTTAATAATACCTTTGTTTACAGTGTTTACAAAAAAACTTAAAATTTACATTAGTCTGTTTGAATTATTGGATCATTATAAATCATAGAAACTTAAATCTGGGATATTTGATTTTTATCAAGACTTCATCGCCTGATTCTTCCAATGAAAATTCCCCGGCAACTCCTCCAGATGAGCAAGGTCAAGGTGATGCCCCACCGCAGATTGAAGATGAGGAACCTGCATTTCCACATACCGACTTGGCAAAATTAGATGATATGATCAACAGGTCAGTTTGTTGTGCTTGGTTTTGTGTAATATGCGCAAAATACAAGAAAACCAACCAAGTTTCTTAGTATCATGTCTTGTGGTTGGTAAAAAAAGAAATCTGAGAGAAGAATGCCACAGTGATCACAGTGCTGGCTTAATGCTCTTCACTGTTAGTCACTACCAAGTAAGTACTTTGTAACCATACTCTGTAACCATTTTTAATTGATATACTAAGTGAAAGGTAGGTATCCTGAGGGATAAGGGAAACTTTGTCATTAATGCATTAGTTCACTAGCCGACTTTAATAACTGGTGTGGCTCTGAAGTTACTTGGTCAATCAGGAGACTCAGTTCCAAGCCTGCCCTTTGTGAATCCTCGAGAGTGTAGGAAGTTTTTTGCACGTGTATATACTTGTAGTCGGGATTGATCACAGGGCCTGGGGCTTCCTAGGCAAATCCAGGCATACTACCCTACCACTTGAACTGTTTCCAGCCCTACAAAGGATGTTTCTAAATATAAATAAAAACAGTGAATAAACAATAGGTTATTGGGTAATGGGGTGCTTTTTATTAAAACATGGGAAAATTGGGGGGGGGTGTTGCCAGCCTTTAAGAGACAGTGATTAAGAATGAAAGGAACTGGGCATCAGTGGCTCATGCCCACAATCCTAGCTACCCAGGAGGCTGAGATCTGAGGGTCCCACTTCAAAACCAGCTCAGGCAGGAAAGTCCATGAGACTCTTATCTCTAATTAACACCAGAAAATTGGAAGTGGTGCTGTGATCCAAGTGTTAGAGCCACTTGCCTTGAGCTGAAGAGCTCAGGCAGCACCCAGGCCCAGAGTTCAAGCCTCATGACTGCCCAAAAAAAAAGAAGAGGAGCTGGCCTCTTCTGAGATACGGTGAATACATTGGGTCATGGTAAGGAGGAAGTACTTGTACTTGGAAAAGCATGGAACGCTAGATGGTTTGGGTAGCACTGGCAACAGAAACAGTGCTTCTTAAGTATAGGCTGCCTACTTGATGAAGGAAAAGTGGCGCTTTATGGAGATAACAGAACCACGATTCACTTAGTCTTCTGAGAAAGATACTGCATTATGGGACATTACTCAGCCTTACCGTCTAATTTTTTTTGCTCTTTGTGAAGAAGTTCAAGGCTATGTCATCTAAACCCTGAAAGAACCTGTTCTTGTGAAATTATAGTAGACATCTATAATGCCTAATAAAATTGATTTTTATTATCATAGCAATCTCATACTTTCTGTTATTGAATTTAGTTTTCTTCCCTCATTGATTTGATAGTGCTTAATTACACAAAGAAGATATTTTGCCAGCCTTCCTGTTATAATATTTTAAAGTTATTTTAGTATTATTTGTATACTGAGGTAAATTATTATAATTTGTACCTCATAGTACCAGTAGTACAACCAATAAACCTTTTTATTTTATAAAACCTCTCAGGCCTCGATGGGTGGTTCCTGTTTTGCCGAAAGGGGAATTAGAAGTGCTTTTAGAAGCTGCTATTGATCTTAGTAAGAAAGGTAAGTTCTAATGTTATGCCTGCCTGTCCTCTTTTCTTTTGTTTCCCTTTTTTGCCTGGACTCAGGGCCTGAGCACTGTCCCTGGTTTCTTTTTGCTCAAGGCTAGCGCTCTACCATTTGAGCCACAGCGCCACTTCCAGCCTTTTCTGTTTATGTGGTACTGAGGACTCAAACCCAAGGCTTCATGCATGCAAGGCAAGCACTCTACTGTTAAGCCACATTCCCAGCCTTCTTTAAAAACTGGTATTGGGGCTTGAACTCAGGGCCTTAATCACTTGTCTTTTCTACTCAAGGCTGCCACTTGAGCCACACCTCTACTTTTGGCCTGGTTAACTGGAGATAAGGAGACTGAGTCTCAGATCTGTCTACCTGATCTGGCTTTGAACATTGGTACTTAGATCTCAGCACTCTGAGTACCTAGGATTACAGGTGTTAGCCATTGGCATCCAACTATTGTGCTGTCCTTGACATATGCTACTAAAGTTTCACTTTATCCTTGAAAATTTCAATTTCATCAGTTAATACTTTCCTGGCTTACAAGTAAGGCTCATATCCTTCCAACAGCCTTCAAAGGTGTTTATGAATTCCAGTGTTAGACAAGAAATATGTGTGTGTCAGTTCTGGGCTTGGATTCAGGTCCAGGGTGATATCCCTGAGCTTTTTTGCTCACTATAGCACTCTGCTGATTGAGACATAGCTCCACTCCTGAAATTTTTGGTGGTTAATTGGAGATATGAGTCTCACAGGCTTTCCTGCCCAGGATGGCTTTGAACCATGATTCTAAGATTTCAGCCTCCTGAGTACTGGTGCAGATATTTTTTTTTTTTTTTTGTTTTTTTGTGGCCAGTCCTGGGCCTTGGACTCAGGGCCTGAGCACTGTCCCTGGCTTCTTCCCGCTCAAGGCTAGCACTCTGCCACTTGAGCCACAGCGCCGCTTCTGGCCGTTTTCTGTATATGTGGTGCTGGGGAATCGAACCTAGGGCCTCGTGTATCCGAGGCAGGCACTCTTGCCACTAGGCTATATCCCCAGCCCCATGGTGCAGATATTTTTAAAGAGCAGTTCTATTGTTTAGTCAGATTTTCAAAGGGTTTGTCAAAGGTTAAACATTTTTTTTTTTTTTTGGCCAGTCCTGGGCCTTGGACTCAGGGCCTGAGCACTGTCCCTGGCTTCTTCCCGCTCAAGGCTAGCACTCTGCCACTTGAGCCACAGCGCCACTTCTGGCCGTTTTCTGTATATGTGGTGCTGGGGAATCGAACCTAGGGCCTCGTGTATCCGAGGCAGGCACTCTTGCCACTAGGCTATATCCCCAGCCCCAAGGTTAAACATTTTTAATCCAGGGTCCTATTACAGGAAGTCATATACACTAGAACATTTTAAATTTAAGTGTTTTTTAGGTGATAGGTAGTATACACTTCAGGTTTAACTGGGTTTTGTGTTCATGTTTATTCTGAAACATTACTGGTCTCAAAAATAGACACTATATAAATCTACAAATCATTTACACTTAACCTTCTCTTGGGCTTTACTGAAATACGAGTGAATAAATTAGTGCGTGAGTCTTCATCTGCGATCTTTTCAATGAAGGTTGTAATTGTGGGTTTTTTTTTAAACTACCTCAGGCTCTGGAGGCTCACAGGTATATAATCCTAGCTACTCAGGGGGCTGAGATATGAGGATTGTGGTTCAAAGCCAGCCCCAGCACAAAAATCCAGGAAAGCCCACGAGACTTTTCTCCAATAAACTACTTGGAAAAATCCAGAAGTGATGCTGTGGCTCAAGTGGTAGAGTACTAGCCTTGAGCAATAGAAGCTCAGAGACAGAGCCCAGGTCAGAGTTCAAGCCTCAGACCTGCAAAAAAAATAATAATAAAGTAGCTCACTTGGGTTTTGTTTGTATGTTTTTGTTGATCATGGGGGCTTAAACTCAGGACCTGGGTACTGTCTGTGAGCTTTTTTGCTCAAAGCTAGTGCTCTACCACTTTGAGCCACAGCACCACTTCAGGTTTTCTGCTGGTTAATTGAAAATGAGTTTCATGGACTTTTCTGGCTGGTTCTGGCTTTATACTGTGATCCTCAGATCTCGACCTTCAGCATAGCTAAATTATAGGTGTGAGCCACCAGCCATTTTAACACATCAGAGATTGAAATTACAAAAGCAGAAATTCATTTTTAAATAAAATATCCATATTACTATAACAAATACCTGAGACAGTCTGCTCAAACAGAAAAAAAGATTATTTTGGCTGACAGTTTGGAAGATTTCTTTACGTAGTTGATTGACCCAGTTGCTTTTAAGCCTGTGATGAGGCAGTACCTCATGGAAAGGAATGTGTATGGTTGGATAAAGCTGCTCAACTTCTGGTCACCAGGGAACAAAAAAGAGGAAGTTACTTCAGTCCTATAATTGCTTTTGAAGGTTAGACCACACTTTCCACTGACCTAAGACTTCACATTAGTCTACCTCTTACAGGGTCTACTACCTCTATAGCCTTATAGGCTGGAGACCAAGCCCTTTGGGGATATATCCAAACAGTAGCACCTGGAATGTGTTATAAATAGTAACCACTATAGTAAAATTAACATCATTAGTACCTTCTTGGATCTATCATCCTTGGCAAGAGGACAATTTCATTTATCTTACAATAAATATCCTCATGTTTAAAGAATGTCTTATGCTTTTTTACTCTTGTAAGACTATAAAAATAAATTATAAGAGTATGGTGGAGCCAGGCACCAATGTCTCATGACTGTACTCCTAGCTATTCAGGAGACTGAGGTCTGAGGATTGTGGTTCAGAGACAACCCAGACAGCAAAGTCCATGAGACTCTTATCTCCAAATAACCACCAAGAAGCCAGAAGTGGACCTGTGACTCAAGTGGTAGAGTACTAGCCTTGAGGGAAAAAGCTCAGGGACATTGCCCAGGCCCTGAGTTCAAGCCCCAGGACTAGCACCAAAAAAAGTTTATTTTTCTTCCTGAATCTAGTTATCTTTTTTTACATAAGAACCTTAAAAGGACAAACTTGACAGGATAATTATCTTTTTGACCTCTTATGAGGCCTGAAGATATTTTGCGATTGTCAGTGAACAGTGTAACCTTCATCATATAATTGAACATTGTTAAACAATGTTGATTAGCTTATATTTTTTACAAGGGAGAATTTTATTGTTTTATCTCTATACATATTTATACTGTATGCCAATCAACCTCACTTCCTCTGTCACTCTCCCCCCAAAAGAATCCTTAATTTTGACAATGTTCAGCTTCCTTTTAACAAGTATTTTTGTTTTCATTTTTCTCCCCTTTTCTTAGGCCTTGATGTTAAAAGTGAAGCATGTCAGCGATTTTTTCGAGATGGGCTAACAATATCATTCACTAAAATCCTTACAGATGAAGCAGTGAGTGGCTGGAAGTTTGAAATTCATGTGAGTTTGCTTTTGACTTTCAACTGAGCAAATTTATATAGGTGGGAAGAACCATTCAGGAGGGAGATTTGGTTGTATATTTGGTTGAATTAGAGTATAAAATGAAACTTTTAAACGTTTTTTTAATAAATTACTGTTTACTAAAGATAACATGGTCATTTACAATGAGCATCAGATTTAGAGTTAGAAAAGCAGCTTAATCTGTCTCCTGCGTTCTCAAGTGCCTGGTGACCTTAGCAAAGTCATCATATTTTGTCAAAATGCAATGCTATCAAGTTATAAGATGCACCATCATTTTATGTACCTTTGAGGAAGAAAAAAAAACAAAAGGAATATAACACATTTCAGAAAGACCAGTATATAAATAAATGGTCTTTGTAGAGGCACATGAGGATTGTATATTTGAACCTTGGCACCTGGCAGTGGCAGGGGTAAAATAGCTGAAGATTTATACTTACCAAAAGACAAAAAAGCTAAAAATTTAAGCCATAAGTCATTATTTAAACCATTTTGTAAAAAAAAAAAATCTTATAACTTAAACCATTTTGTAATGTGAATTCAATTTGTAATTGACATGTAAAAACAATGTCTTGTAAATTGGGTGTGGTGGTACATGCCTATATTCCAAGCCCTTTACTAAAGCAGGAGGGATTTTGGATTTGAAATCATCCTGTGCTGCATAGCAAAACCCTGTCTCAAAAGAAAGTCTGTTAAATGGAAATTTAAAGTAGTCTTAGGTCAGTATTGTCCCCAAGTGACTAACAGGCAAACACAAATAAATCCTCTCAAATACCTCAGAACTCATTGTTTATCAGACAGATATTGAGATTCCAGGGATCTTACAAAGCAGTGTTATATGTGTTTCTTAGATTGACAAAATGTCATAATTGCTCCAATGCTCTATTTCTTGTTTTATAGTAATAAGTTGTGAAGCAGATGAATTTTTTTGCGCTTTGTAAACTATTTTCAGCTATGACTGGCATAAAAGTCCCAATAACTTTTGGGTTATAATGTAATTTTATAAGTTTAGAAGTGAAAATTTGAAAGTGGTGTCATTGAAGATAGCAAATCTGCTCCATCCTGAGTAATGGAAGTGTTTAGATTTTAGTATTGTTGCCTCTGTTGTACAGATTCCAAACAGAAAAAATAGAAATTGTATATGGTCTATAGACATAGAACAGAAATAATTGCTGACTTAAGGCTCCCACTTATCAAGCCACAGTGAATAGCTTTTGAAAGTAGGTAAATAAATTATGTATTAAATAAGTGCTCATATTTGTCTTTTGGTGATTAGTTTGATCCCAGTACTAGTGAAATTAAATATACTCCAAGCAGTCAATATAGGAAAATGGAGAGGTCATTTAATATTGACATAAAAATAATTAGGATTATGTTTATTTGAAATTTCAGTCTATATTTTCTAAATCACCTTTTTCCCGTATATAACAGAGATGTATTATTAACAATACTCATCGACTGGTGGAGCTATGTGTGGCCAAGTTGTCCCAAGACTGGTTTCCACTTCTAGAACTTCTTGCCATGGCCTTAAATCCTCATTGCAAATTCCATATCTACAATGGTACACGTCCGTGTGAATCAGTTTCATCAAGTGTTCAGTTACCTGAAGATGAGCTCTTTGCTCGTTCTCCAGACCCTCGATCACCAAAAGTGTGTTGGTTTGTTATTTTCAAATTAAATATTGCACTTGTTTTGCTCTTCCACAGAACTTTAAGTAATCTGAACCTCCTGTTAACATGACAAAGAATGACTTTTTATTACTTGTAAAGGATTCTGCATTATTTTATGGTTGGATTCTTTGTTTTTGCATAAAAGTTGTTGTTAAGTTTCTGTGTTGAAATGTCTGGAAAATGTGGTTTGAGACTTTAAATGAAAATATATGCCAGGCATGGGTGGCTTACACCTATAGTCCTATACCTACTCAGGAGTCTGAGATCTGAGGATTACAGTTCGAAGCCAACCTGGGCAGGAAAGTCCGTGAAACTCTTATCTCCAATTAACCACCAGAAAACTGGAAGTGGCACTGTGGTAGAACGCTAGCCTTGAGTGGAAAAAGCTCAGGGACAGCCCCCAAGCCCTGAGTTCAAGCTCTACAACAAAAACAAAGGAAAAGAAAATATATAAACTAGGAGCTTTCTTGAATAGCTATTTTTAAATATTAGTATTTAGTTAGGGTGACATTTTTTCCACTTTTTCCCCGTTTTTTTACTTTTTTAAATGCATTAGCAGTTGCATTCTGTTACCACGAATAAGATTAGGAGAGAGGGAAAGAAAAGCAAATGTTTTCTTATAGTAATAATAATAATAATAACCCAACTCTTTCTCTTCTCCCTAAAAAAGACTGAGCAGAAGAAAAAGTAATGACAATTGGAAACTAAAAAGCTAATATTCTCAACCCAGAGATCAAAGGAGAGCAGAGTAGTTGATAAGAGTAGAAGGAATAAAGCACAGAGGCCCAGAAGCCAAAGCCAATACTATTGCTACAGCAGTAAGGGAGGAGAAAAGGAGTCCTCTGTACTGTGATGGCTTCCCACATGCATCCTAAAATACCTGAGGAAGGATGTGAAGAGAGGCTAGATTTAGATAGGACCAAAGTCCTCTTAACAAAATGGGAGGGTTTGTGACATGTCTACAGTGCTAGTCATAATGACTAGGTGATAGGATTATGATAGAGGGAAGCCTCTGTGGTATTAGCTAAGGAGACAGTTTAATATTGTGGGTCTTTCCAAAAAATCATATTTTTCTAGCCAGTCACAAAAACTATAGGTCCTATAAAGAGCAAGTGCTTACAGAAAATAACTAAAACGTGTGGAACTTTGAGCTGGTATTTTCTGATATTTCCAATTCCTGTTGTTGCCACTAGGTGGCTTATTTTTTCCTTTAGTAGATCAGATTAACATCAAAATTACAGTCTTCAGAATCAAAATTTTAATCTGTACCTACATTTACTTTATTTTAAATGGGTCAGTAATCTACACCTTAAATTCACAGGAATAACTGCATTTTTAACATGGCTAATAGAAAGGTTTTGGATGATTTCCCATTGAAGATTTCTTTCTTTTTTTTTTTTTTTTTTTTTTTTTTTTGCCATTCCTGGCGCTTGAATTCAGGGCCTGAGCACTGTCCCTCAGCTTCTTTTGCTCAAGGCTAGCACTCTACCACTTGAGCCACAGCACCACTTCTGGCCTTTTCTGTTTATGTGGTACTGAGGAATCGAACCCAGGGCTTTATGCTTGCTAGGCGAGCACTCTACCACCATTAAGCCACATTCCCAGCCTCTCATTGAAGATTTTTTAATCTATGAAGTCTAGTTTTGTTATAATTCACTGACAGTAGGTGTGGCTAGCCTTTCAACACAGTTGAGAACACTTTTGATATAGCCCAATTATGAATTGAATTACAAATCAAGGAGAAGCATATTCTTCAGAGATGCCTGTTTTGTGTTTTCTTATATTGCTAAATGTCTTCTATAAAATGTTATCAAAGTTGATTAAAAATATATTTGGAGAAATTATCAATTACATCCCTAGTTGGATGCTGCAAATGGCCTTTTTTTTCCTCCAAAGATTGAGTATCCTTTTTTAAATTCTTGGGACCACAAGTGATTCAGGTTTGGGGTTTTTCTTAGATTTTGGTAAAAATTGAAATGTGTTATTTATTGATCAAATAGTTTCAGATCTTTTGGAGCATTTTGAATTTTTTCATTAGAGATGCTTAAACAAATACTGACAAAATTCAAATAACAATAAAAGATAGTTGGTGCAATTAAACTTTTTGAACAATAAATTGCCTTACAGTGACTAAGTGTTGCAGTGACTTCTGTTTACTCTTGAGAAACTCCCCTAGCCCCCCAAGGGTCTTTGAAGATGTTTAAATGAAACTATTCAAATGTCTAAAATGTAGCTAAAACTTAATTTCTTGTGACCAAAAGTCTGAGGTATAATTCACATACACTATTAAAATAGGAACTTGTAGCAATATTATAGGTAAAACTACATTTAAAGAGTAGCACATTTTGGCCTGGGAATGTGGCTTAGCAGTAGAGAGCTTACCTAACATGCATGAAGCCCTGGGTTCGAGTCCTCAGTACCACATAAACAGAAAACTCTGGAAGTGGCTCTGTGGCTCAAGTGGTAGAGTACTAATGGTAGCCTTGAGCAAAAGAAGCTTAATGACAGTGCCCAGGCCCTGAGTTCCCAGGACTGGCAAAAGAAAAAAAAATAGAATCTATTCTATCTATGCCATGTGAATGTATGCTGGTACTGGGTCTTGAACTCAGGGCTTGGGTGCTGTCCTTTAGCTTTTCTGCTCAAGACTGGCAAAAGTGGCACTCTACCACTTTAGCTATAGCTTCACTTTTGACTTCGGTGGTTAGTTGGAGATTAGAAACTCATGAACTTTCTTACTCAGGCTGGTGTTGATCAAAATAGCTGTGATTACAGACATGATCCACTGGCACCCAGCCCATTTGAATTTTTCTATCTAGGGCTCCTGGTCAGCCCCATCAAGTCTTGGCAACTTAGAACCAGATAAAGAAGACCCGTATTTGCCGCTGGTGAGCTAGTTTATTTAGCTGCATTTTAGTTTGAAGCATTGGTAATATTTCTGAGTATTTCTAATTATATAAACATATTGCAACTAAAGAAATATGCAAAAATTCAAATAGTTCTTTACTGTGTGTACACATTATTTTATATACACAGTATACATAGCTTTTTATGACCCCAATCTCATTCTTTTTACTGAAAAAAATAAAAATATATAATGATCATGTACTATTTAATAATTACAACTACTGAATCCCAAAAGAAATCTGGTGATTGAAGTACTAAAGCGTTTTAGTTATTTTGAATTAACCTTTTAAAATCAATTAGAAACATAAATTCAAGAAAAATTTAAAACAAACATTAACAGCTGAAATTGTTTTTACTTAAGATTTAATAGATATTTTATTGTTCTTTGCTCCATTTTTTTTACCCTCAGTGGTTTCTGAAATGTGGCCACTAAGGAGGAGGCACGATATAAAAAGTCATCTTGGGTACATTACATTTTAGATCTATTTGAGCCTTACCAACCTTTTTGGTTGTTTGGTTTTTTTTTTTTTTACCAACCTTTTAATTCATTTTGTTTGTGTATATATAGACATTCTTTTAAGTATAGAACTGTTACCTCTCTCAACTGCACTATACTTTGAGCTATTGCTCTGACTTAGCTGAAAGACATACTTAATGGGACAAAGTTAAATATGAGTAAGCCAATATAAATCATCAGAAGTATCAGTATATTCTAGTTAGGAAAACCAGATATTAGTACCAGGGATTAGTAAGGTTATATTCTTTTCGTTTGATTTGTTGTAGGTGGTAGTGAGGTTTGAGCCCAGGTCCTTGAACTGCACTACATCCTCATTCCACCACAGAAGTTGGGGGATGGGATTGTTTTTGGTAGTACTTAAGTCTGAACTCAGAGCCTTGAGCTTGCTAGGCAAGTGCTGTTCTTGAGCTAACCCTCTAGCCCTGGGTTACTTTTTTTTGGCCAGTCCTTGGGCTTGAACTCGGGGCCTGGGCACTGACCTTGAACTTGCTTTTGCTCAAGGCTAGCACTCTACCACTTGAGACATAGCATCACTTTTAGCTTTTTCTGTGTATGTGGTACTGAGGAATCAAACCCAGGGCTTCATACATGCTAGGCAAGCACTCTGCCACTAAGCCACATTCCCAGCCTGGCTTACTTTTTAATTGCAGTTTGATATTAGATGTTACGATTACTGTATTAATAGAAATTACAAGAAGAAGTGCATTCAGAATTATTGACATTACTCAACTTTTTGTTGACTTATTTTTACCTGCTTTTATGCAAAGTATTTTCTGGTAAGTAGAAGACACTTATTCTCTTACAGTGGGATCACTGAAAGAAAAGCATAGCTTTTAATCCCTGTTCCTCGCCTCTGTTGATATAAATAGAGCTATGCCTCACTGATCTAATCTGTATTTGATACTTAAGTGCCTTCTATCTCACAGGGGAAATTACTGTTTGAGGCCTTTTGAAAGATTATTTAACGTAATTGACTTTATTGAATTTACTATTCCTAATATGTATCAAGACAGTGGTTTACTCCCCTAAAAGCAGAAGTTAACTTTATTAATTGTATTTCAGGGTTGGCTAGTGGATCTTCTCAACAAATTTGGCACTTTAACTGGATTCCAGATGTTACATGATCGTTTTATAAATGGATCAGCATTAAATGTTCAGATAATAGCAGCCCTTATTAAGTAAGTTGTAACTACAAAGTGAATATTCACTGTACTATAGAAACTAGTGTTTGGTGAAAACCTGAGACATTCTCTTATTTCATATCTTTTATTTCAGACCATTTGGACAGTGCTATGAGTTTCTAACCCTTCACACAGTGAAAAAATACTTTCTTCCAATAATAGAAATGGTTCCACAATTTTTAGAAAACTTAACTGATGAAGAACTGAAAAAAGAAGCAAAGAATGAAGCCAAAAATGATGCCCTTTCAATGATTATTAAATCTTTAAAGAATTTAGCTTCAAGGGTTCCAGGACAAGAGGAAACTGTAAAAAATCTAGAAATTTTTAGGTTAAAAATGATACTTAGGTGAGTTACTTATCTCTAGAAATAATTACATATGTACATTTTTAGGATTGTACTTATCACTGAATTTCTCTTATAGATTATTGCAAATTTCTTCTTTCAATGGAAAGATGAATGCACTGAATGAAGTTAATAAGGTGATATCCAGTGTCTCATACTATACCCATCGTCATGGTAATCCGGAGGAGGAAGAATGGCTCACGGCTGAACGAATGGCAGTAAGTCTTTTGGTTGTGTCTTTTTAATAGTAAGAATCTACTTAACACAAAATTTAGAATAACTCTAGCTAAAGTTATTAGTATTCACATTTTAAATTAAACTGTTAAATTGAAAGGTGTCCTGAGAATTGTTTATAATAACATCTTTTTAAAATTTGTAGTGGTGCCATCAGCTTAGCATGCCCTAGATAAACTTAACTGGTCTTACAGAATAATTACTAACTTGTTGAAGAAGTTGCTATTGAAAGTGATCTGGGAAATGGATCTGAGAGTGAATGAAATGGGTTGTTGTTCATTTGCCTAATTCTGATTGAAGGTTTTGGAATGATTACTACTGAACTAAGCTACATGAGTCATGTGTTTAATCTTGACTTTGAGAATTTTATTTTTAAAGCACTTAGGTTTACGTTATTTTGATCTTGTTGTTGATTGTGGGGCTTGAACTCAGGGCCTGAATAATGTCCCTGAGCTCTTTTACTCAAAGCTAGTGCTCTACCACTTGAGCCACAGCCCCACTCTGGCCTTTTCTGAGTTTATTGGAAATGAGTCTCATGGACTTTCCTGCCTGGGCTGGCTCCAAACTAAAACCCTCATATCTCAGCCTCCTGAGTAGCTAGGATTACAGGTGTGAACCACCAGTGTGCCCTGCTCATAGACCTTTTTTTTTTTTTTTTTTGGAGATAGCCATAGGGGACCTAATATCCTTATCCTTAAGGATCTCTCAGTAGAGAAAACATTAATTAGAATGAAATAAAAAGATTTGGAAGGACTTCAGGGTATAGCTCAGCATAGTCCTGCATTTCATCTCCAACACCAAGAAGAAAAGTAGTTAGAGAATTACAGAGATACTTAAGTGTGGTCTAAATCGTAGTGTTAGTCCTTGAATTTTTATCAGTTCCAAACAGTATAGAAAATGACATTAAGTATTTTTATTTTGTTTTATTTTTATCCTGGGGCTTGAACTCAGGTCCCGGACTACCACTTGAGCCATAGCACCACTTCTAGCCTTTTCTGTTTATGTGGTACTTTTATTATATTTTGGAGCACTATCTGCAACTTACTGAAAACTTTGAAATCTTGTCCTTCATCAGCTGAAAAGTTTACTTTCTGTAGCTCATTTTGGACCTGGTCTTTGGACTTGTGAGGCAGACACATATAACCATTGAGCCACACCTCCGGCCCCCAATTTTTGCTGGTTATTTTTTAGGTAGTATCTTGCTTCCTACTCAAATGCACACAGGTCTTCCTATATCAGGCAGATTTTATCTTAACAGAGTACCAGGTACACAACTCCTCCTTGAGAAAGGGGTCTTATGAACTTGTCTGCCCAGGTTGGCCTTAAACTGCAAGCCTCTGAAGCTCAGCCTCGCAAGTAGCTAGGATTGAAGGCATGAGCTGCTGGCACCTGGCTAGTCCTCAGAAAGTTGAGTACTGGCTGTGTGGATAGCAGCTCATGCCTGTAATCCTAGCTACTCAGGAGGCTGAGATCCGAAGATTGTGATTCAGAGCCAACCTTGGCAGAAAAGTCTTTTGAGACTTTATCTTCAGTTAACAAGCCAAAAACTGAAAAGAAGTATAGCTGAAGTTGTAAAGCCACTACCCTTAAGCAAAAATGCTAGGAGAGAGCCTTACACCCTAAATTCAAGCTCCAGTACTGGCATAACAATAAATTAGAAAAGAAAGTTGAATACAGTAAAATTGTATGGATTACTATCTTTTTGTTTTTGTTTACAATAATAAGTTAGTACTTTGTTATTGTAGGTGTTAAGCAAATGCTAGTCGCGCAACGTAACACAGTTACAGGGACAGTGGAACCATGTGGACTTCATTCAGATTCTAGTAGCTGCAAACCTGTTTACTTTTCTATAACAGGATAATGTACCTGTCACTAGGATGTCAAAGATGAAAGAGCTGATGGATAAGCAATAACAGTAGCTGGTAAATGATAATCATGGTAATCTTTTATTAAATAAAAGTGGCAAAATATCTTTTTTTTGGTCGGTCGTGGGGCTTGGACTCAGAGGCTGGGCACTGTCCCTGAGTTCTTCAGCTCAAGGCTAGCACTTTACCACTTTGAGCCACAGCACCACTTCCAGTTTTCTGATGGTTAGTTGGAGATAAGAGTGTCACAGACTTTCCTGCCTGGGCTGGCTTTGAACCTGGATTCTTAGCTCTCATCCTCCTGAGTAGTAACTAGGATTACAGGTGTGAACCACCAGCAACTGGCTTAATGTTTTTAATAATATCAGTATTTCCAGCATATGAGCATTTCCAAAAGTACAAACTTCAGTGTTAAAATTTCTTATTACAGCAACACAAGTACGTTAGTGTATTTGTATTTCCTAAGTGTTTTTGAAATTCCTACTTACATGGTTTAATAGTGTGTACACACAATTTTCTAAACGCTTCAGTGTTTTAGTGGGCCAAGCTTGAAAATATTTGCTTTTTTTAAAATTAGGAATGGATACAGCAGAACAATATATTATCCATAGTTTTGCGAGATAGTCTTCATCAACCACAGTATGTAGAGAAGCTAGAGAAGATTCTTCGTTTTGTCATCAAAGAAAAAGCACTGACCTTGCAAGATCTTGATAATATCTGGGCAGCACAGGTAAGGAATTTAATATGGAAGTTATTTTGTTTCTTTTTTTTTAAAGCTACTAAAAACTAAAAGTCATCATGAAATGAGATGTGGGCCTATTTATTTGACTTTTTTGGCCAGTCCTGGGGCTTAAACTCAGGGCCTGAGTACTATCTCTGGCTTCTTTTTGCTCAAGGCTAGCACTGTACCAATTGAGCCACAGTACCACTTCTGGCCTTTTCTGTTTATGTGGTACTGAGGAATCGAACCCAGGGCTTCATGTATGCTAGGCAAGCACTCTACCTCTAAGCCATATTCCCAGCCCCTGTTACTTGACTTTGAAAACATTTCAATGTTTGTTATATTACATAAATGTCAGGAAATTTCAAGAGATGACCAGTAATGTTTTTTAAGAAAATATTCTTTATTATTTGTATTTGGCAAAAGTAGCAAACAAAAATTTTAAATAAAATAATCTTTTACACATAGTGGTATGGTACATGCCTGTAATCCTAACACTCAGGAGGCAGAGACAAGAGGATGGTAAGTTGGAGGCAAGTCTGAAATCAAGACTTAGCTCCAAGGATGAGTGTGGTGGTGGCAGGAGAACCACTGATCAAGGCAAGCCTGAGCTATATATGGATACTCTTGACTCACAAAACCTAGCACTGAAGTTGTAGTACAATAAGAATGCTTGCCTAACATGCCTAAGGGCCCTGTGTTCGATCATTAGCACTTCAACAAATGAGTGAATGTTCATTAAAAGTGTAGAAGACAACTGTAAATGATTTCTTTGTACACTTGTAATGAAAACCGCTCCCATATCTTTATAAAGATCTGTAAGGACTATGACAAAAGGATCTATAACTTTTCAGAATAATTAGTAACCTGTTTCAGTTTCAGAGTTGGAAAATATATAAATTCTTCTATTATGCAGATGATAGATCTGTATTTAGGATCGCTTAAGACAGAATTGTTGAGTTCTAAGTTCCTGTAGAATATGTAAGTCCTTTGGTTATGTGATTGATAGATTTATATCCAGGGTTACTAAGCATTATTGAGTTCTAAGCTACTGTAGATACATAAAAAAACAATTGATTTTGTTTTTGAGTGATTAGGGCTCCAGTTTTGGAACAGTATTATTAGCCTGCCATACTTTCCTTATTTACAATATTAAAATCAGTATGTTTCTGCTCTGCACCAGTGGCTCATGCCTGTGATCCTAGCCTCTCAGGAGGCTGAGATCTGAGGATCGTGCTTCAAAGCCAGCCCTGGCAGGCAAGTCCATGAAATTCTCCAGATAACTACAAAAAGCCAAGTGGCTCAAGTGGTAGAGCACAAAAGATCAGTATGTTAAATCCAGTAAACTGTAGTAAAATTTTAAATGAATTGCCAAAGTACATATTAACCATGTATATTCAGAAATGGAGTTCATATTTTAGATTTAAAACACATTATTATTATTTTGTGTTATCCAATAATGAAAGAGATAGAAATAACTTAAGTTATCAGTTAATATATACTACTTTTATGTTATTCAAACTATAGTGTTCTATGATTTTCTTTATTTCTTAATAGGCAGGAAAACATGAAGCTATTGTGAAGAATGTTCATGATCTCCTGGCAAAATTGGCATGGGATTTTTCTCCTGAACAACTTGATCATCTTTTTGATTGCTTTAAGGTAATTAACATACTGTAGTCATTACTCTGTGTGTGTGTGTGTATGTGTATATTTGTGTCTATTTGTGTGCACATGAGTACTAGTACTTGAACTAGCTCTTTGCTACTTGAGCCACAACTGCATTTCTAGCTTTTTGGTGGTTAATTGGAGATAAAAGTCTCACAGGCTTTTCTGCCTAGGCTGACTTCAAACCACAATCCTCTATATGAGTTGTTGTGTGACTCATGGTAAAGTACCAGCATTGAGCAAAAAAACTAAGCAAGACTTTGAGGCCTTTAGTTTACCCAGTACTAGCATCACCCAAAAGAGAAAAAGGATGAACAAACATGGATAGTCATAATTATTCAAATCTTTTTTCTAGGCCAGTTGGACAAATGCAAGTAAAAAGCAACGTGAAAAGTTACTTGAGTTGATTCGTCGTCTTGCGGAAGATGATAAAGATGGTGTAATGGCACACAAAGTGTTGAACCTTCTGTGGAATCTGGCCCACAGTGATGATGTGCCTGTAGATATCATGGACCTGGCTCTTAGTGCCCACATAAAAATACTAGATTACAGTTGTTCCCAGGTAAGGGTATTCTGCTTTGATCACTTCCTGTGACTTTTTTCTTTCTTTTTTCATTATTATAAAGGTGATAGAAGGATTACAGTTACATAAATAAGTGAGGCAATGAGTGCATTTCTTTTTGGACAGTGTCACCCATCCCTCTTCCTGTGGTTTTTTAAGAATTGAATTTGTTTATATAAGTCTGCCTTTCTTAAAACTCCACATAATTTCCTTGGGAGAGAAATAGTACAAACAGTAGGCTATTGAGTGTTTGTATTGTGATATATGGAGAGAGGGAAGAAAATTCAAAAACTATTAAGGCTGATTTGAAACTTTGGAGGCAAGAGCAGTTAGGTTTTCCTTCCCCATAGGAAAGGAAAGTAGTGGAAATAAAGCAAATAGTAGCATGTCCCAGACAGTAAACAACCAAGACGTTATTGCTACATTATGTGATATGATATGGTCAAATCTTAAAATACTGGATAAACATAGGATCATATAAAATAATATTTATCTAAATGAACTCCAGGAAATTGGAGAAAAACAAGCAAACAAAACGTGTGTGTCTGTGTGTGTGTCTGTGTGTGTGTACATACATACATACTAGATAAAACCCAGTACCATCTGGCACACTTAAAGTATATTAAGTATTTATGAAAGTGTTATACTTTTGGGAGTTTAAATAATAAATGTAAAATTAAAACTTAAAATTCTGTAAATAACCTAAAGGTAGAATTATCCTATTGATCACTATAAATTATTGCAATGATTTGTTTTAAGGACCGGGACACACAGAAGATCCAGTGGATAGATCGCTTCATAGAAGAACTTCGCACAAATGACAAATGGGTTATACCAGCACTGAAACAAATTAGAGAAATTTGTAGTTTATTTGGTGAAGCACCTCAGAATTTGAGGTAAGACTGAAACTGAGTTAATTTCCATATTTATGTTTTGTTGAAAAGAAGTAGCTTTTTAATAAAAGAAAATTTTAAATTTAAAGGAAGAAAATTTGAAATTACAAGAATCTAAGAGAAAGGTTAGAACAAAAGAATAATTTACCATAACCACTTCCTTTGTTTTATTTGTGAAGAAATAAGCAAAAACATTTAAGTATTAGAATCAAAATGAAATGCCACCTTCAGAGTTTGAGTTGAGAGCTCTCTTTCTAGAAAGTATATCTGATAGACTCTCATTCTTTTTATTTCATCCTTCCTACCTAAAATTTTTTAAACTCTATTAATACAGGAAAAGTTTCAAAGTAAAACCTATTTTAATAGCCAAAAGTTATTTAGAAGTTAGACTGAAATGACATTTAAATGATAGAAAATGCCAAGATACAGTCAGGCATCAGTGGCTGACACCTATAATCCTAGCTACTTAAGACACTGATTTAGTTTTGAGACCAGCACAGACAGAAAAAATTGCAGGACTTATCTCCAATTAACTAGCAAAATGCCAGACTTTGGAGGTATGGCTGAAGTGATATAGTGCAGGCCATGCACTGGGAAGAAAAACAATAATCATTAGGTACTTGGTGGAACAAACATTTATACTTCTCCCATGCTTCTTGCTGACTGCCTGCAGCCAGTCTACTTGTATTGATCATTTTATATGGCCTGAGAATGGTATAAATACGCAGTGGCTCTTTGGCTCTTAGCTGAAAAGAGGTTCAGCTCTCCTGCTGTTTTTTTTTTATGTATTTGATTAAAAGATTGAAAAGATCCATTATACCTCTGAATTTTAGGATTATGCCTAGGATAAGAGTAGAAAAGGTCATATTATGTGTTGATGTTAACAGTTGCTCTTTATCCCATTTTTAAGGTGGAAAAAATACTGAATTAGAAAAACTATAAAACTAAGTACTTAAGAGCTAGGGATATGGCTTAGTGGTAGAGTGTTTGCCTAGCATGCATGAAACCCTGGGTTTGATTCCTCAGTTCCACATAAACAGAAAAATCCAGAAATGGCACTGTTGCTCAAGTGGTAGAGTGCTGGCCTTAAGCAAAAGAAGCTCAAGGACAGTGCCCAAGTCCTGAGTTCAAGACCCAGGACTGGCAAAAAAAAGACAAGTACTGGAAAAATTCAGACATTTCTTACTCATATTTATTAGAGGGACGTAATTTGAGTGTATTAGACCCACTTATATAGTATGCCACTTGGCATATTGAAGATAATCTTACTAGTTCACATACAGTGAACCTTGCTAGAAAGTGACCTTATCTTCACTTGAGAACTAGTAGTGAAAGTTACTTGGTTTCAGTGAATGTGACACATAAGTTTGGAAAGGAATTTAGGTATCTTTCTGGTGATACTGTGAACAAACTTTACAAACCAAGTGCCCTGATATTTGCTACTCTTCTCAAAGAATTTTCTATTTCATAACTCATACAAAAGCATGTAGGGCTTAGAATATGGCCTAGTGGCAAGAGTGCTTGCCTCGTATACATGAAGCCCTGGATTCGATTCCTCAGCACCACATATATAAAAAAGGCCAGAGGTGGTAGTGTGGCTCAAGTGGCAGAGTACTAGCCTTAAGCAACAAGAAGCCAGGGTCAGTGCTTAGGCCCTGAGCCCAAGCCCCAGGACTGGCCAAAACAAAAAAAAGCATGTAATATAACACAGGTGTCTTAGTACTACCACGGTGTAGAAGTAGAAGTCAATAAATAAATACACTCCCATGACAAGTATACTTTAACTTTAGTTAGAAATTACTGACATTTGGTTTTATGGTCAAGCAATAATATCTCTTGTGATGTATTGAGTAATTTCTCTTTATAATGTTACTAAAAGAAGTAAATGGGAAAAATTGTGGTTTTAAATTTTTAATTAGTAACTGAGTATTTAGTGTGAACTCTTGTAATTACAACAGTTTAATTGCCTAATTATATTGTTAAGTTCTTCTCGTTTCAGTCAAACTCAGCGAAGTCCCCATGTATTTTACCGTCATGATTTAATCAATCAACTTCAGCACAATCATGCCCTAGTTACTTTGGTAGCAGAAAACCTTGCAACTTACATGGAAAGCATGAGACTGTATGGGAGAGGTATGTAAAGATAAACTGAACTGTCCCGGCGCCATCACTGTATCTCATCTGAGTACCCTGGATACTGTATACACTGGTATTAGAACTAGGTAAATGAAAGGGAATATCAAAATCGAGAGACAAAGGGCCAAAAAGACAACTCCAAAAGCAATACTTGCAAAAACCATTTGGTGTAAACCAACTGAACAACTCAGGGTGGGGAGAGGGAAAGGGGGAGGGGGGAGGGGGAAATGAGGGAGGAGGTAACAAATAGTACAAAAATGTACCCATGGTCTAATGTATGAAACTGTAGCCCCACTGTACATCACTTTGACAATAAATAAGTAATTATTGGGAAAAAATAAAAATAAATTGAACTGTGGAAAATAACAGTAAGCTCTTTAGAGTAATTAATTTTTTTTGTCAGTCATTGGCTTGAACTCAGGGTCTGGGAACTGTCCCTGAACCCTTTTGCTCATGTCTAGCACTCTACCATTTGAGTCACAGCACCACTTCGAGCTTTTTCTATATATGTGGTGCTGAGGAATTGAACCCAGGGCTTCATGTATATGAGGGGAGCACTTTACCACTAGGCCATATTCCCAGCCCCTCCACTTCGATTTTTTGAGTGGTTAATTGGAGATGAGTCTCAAGGACTTTTCTGCGCAGGCTGGCTTCAAACCACAATCCTCAGATCTCAGCTTTCTAACTAGCTAGGTGTACAGACATGAGCCACCAGTGCCCAGATTAAAGATATAGGGTAGTTGGTTTTATGAATTGTGTTTGTTGGCTTGTGATCCAATTTTGCTTCCATATCTATGTAACCTAAACTTTAATAGTCTATCATTTTAAGGCTCTTTACTCAATGTTGCCTTCTGCACTTGCCTTCTTTAGTTGATTCCTTTTTTTTCCCCTTCTTGGGGAGCTCTGTCAGTTTGTACTGCTTGGTCATTACTTTCTTAGTACTAATCTTTATTACCATCACCTTTAGATTTGCAAGAAAATGTTTTTGTTTATCTTTGCATATATTATAGTTCTTTTAATTATGTAAATGTGTGTTTCATACGTGCTTCAGACTTTATAAAGCAGAAATTGATGGAGATGGAAGGCCATAAGATAAAAGATTCTAGTGTTTACATTTATTTTGAGAGCGTAAAAATGCTTTGATGGGTATTTGTACCCTGTATCAATGCTCTTTTATCTTCTAACAGATAGGTCAGAGTCTGTGTGCTAGGGGCCTGAGCACCGTTCCTGAGCTTTTTTATTCATAGTTAGCACACTACCACTTGAGCCACAGCTCCACTTCCAACTTTTTGGTGGTTTAATTCAAGATAAGAGTCATAAGCCAGGCACCTTAGCACCAGTTGCTCAAGCCTGTAATCCTAGCTACTAAGGAGACTAGGATCTCAATTCAAAGCCAGCCTGGGCAGGAAAGTCATAAAACTCTTATCTCCAATTAGCCAGCAGAAAACTGAAAGTGGCTCTGTGGCTCAAGTGGTAGAGTGCGAGCCTTGAGCTGAAATGCTCAAAATCAAGGACAGCTCCCAGGCCCAGAGTTCAAGCCTCACAACTGACATAAGAAAAGTCTTAAGGGCTTTCCTGCCCAGGCTGCCTTTGAACCATGATCCTAGAAATCCTAGCTAAGATTACAGCCATGAGCTAAGAGAGCCCTAATTATAATTTTATTTGTTTGCTTGTTTGTTTGTTTTGCCGGTCCTGGGGCTTGGACTCAGGGCCTGAGCACTGTCCCTGGCTTCTTTTTGCTCAAGGCTAGCACTCTACCATTTGAGCCACAGTGCCACTTCTGGCTTTTTCTGTGTATATGTGGTGATGAGGAATAGAACCCAGGGCTTCATGCATGCTAGGCAAGCACTCTACCACTAGGCCACATTCCCAGCCTATAATTTAGTTTTTATGCCAAGCAATACCTCCATACAAAGTTGATTTTCAGTACAACAAGTAGGAAATTGACTAGAAAAGGTCATTTCGTCTTCATTCACTTTTGGCAAATGACAGCTTTGTGTTGGGCTGTAATCATAAATAGCTTCATTATACGTAAAAACAAAGTTTGTCTTTTTTTTTTTGGCAATACCAAGGTTTGGACTTGGCTTTGAGCTTGCTCTACTTGTGCTTGCTCAGCAAGTGCCCTACCACTTGAGCCATGCCTCCAGTCTGTCTTTTTGCTAGTTATCTTTGAAGATGAAATTTAGGGAACTTTTCTGCCTCAGTTTGTCATCAAAGAGCAGTCCTCCAGATTTCAGCCTCCTGAGTAGCTAGGAATTACAGACACGAACCCCTGGTACACAGCTATGAATTATTTTTTTTTTTTTTTTGGCCAGTCCTGGGCCTTGGACTCAGGGCCTGAGCACTGTCCCTGGCTTCTTTCCGCTCAAGGCTAGCACTCCGCCACTTGAGCCACAGCGCCGCTTCTGGCCGTTTTCTGTATATGTGGTGCTGGGGAATCGAACCTAGGGCCTCGTGTATCCGAGGCAGGCACTCTTGCCACTAGGCTATATCCCCAGCCCCCTATGAATTATTTTTAATAGCATATTTAACACATGATTTTCTTTTACTTACATGAAAGAAAAATGTATATCTCTGTGTGTGTACACATGGACACTACTATTGGGGCTTGAACTCACAGCCTGGGTTCTGTCCCTTTGCTTTTTCACTCAAGGCTAATGCTCTCCTACTTGAGCCACAGCTTCACTTCAGAAAATTCATTCTTGTAACAAAAGATGGGTTGAAATCACCACTACTAATTATTACCAATTATTAATAAGTTTCTTGTTGCCCTCTAATAACCTTTTAACTGACAGCTGTCTTAGTCAAAGTCAGTAGTGATGTGTGTAATGCATGCTTTTTCTTAATTTGTAGATCATGAAGACTATGACCCACAAACTGTGAGGCTGGGAAGTAGATACAGTCATGTTCAAGAAGTCCAAGAACGGCTTAACTTCCTTAGGTTTGTTTTGCATAATTCTTGCTCACTTTAAGACATAGATAAGGAATGCACAGTGCATATTCTGTATAGCTAGGTTTGCTGGTGTCATTTTTTACAGTAGTTGTACAAAGGGGTTTCAATTCAATGTATCCATTTAGGAGTATAGTACAACTTTGATAACGTCACCCTTCCCATTGTTCTTTTGGGTCCTATATAGTCTTTGTGCTAACAGTGGCTATCAAAGGCAATTCGAAATCATATTATATTTTTCTAATGAGATTCATTCTATTAAGCCAAAGTGAAATGTCCAAAGCCGGATTTGCTCAATGATACTTAATTTTAATGATTATACTTCTAAAACATTTGGAAAGTGCCTTTGATGATAGAAAAATCCTATGCATTCAAAATCTATGTCATACGCCAGAGTTTATTATTGTCATATGCCTGAAAGACCTGCCCAAACTACTGCTGCTACAGAAAAACCTATTGCAGTTGTTATCTTGAACCAGATTCTAGAGAGTTTTCCTTATTAATAATTATGAATATTTTATTGAACTCTGTGCTTAATGGGGAAATTTTTAATTTCATAATGATTTTAACCTAAGAAAAATTCTCTAGCAGATTTTAAGAAAATTGGCATTTGTTTAAAGTACGTTTATGTTTCTTTTAAACAACTTGAAGAAGCTGACTCTCCAGATTGAGAAATGCTATCCTAGTGAACTGTTGTTGCTGATATTTGCATGCGTTCTATCCCTTTGATTTGCCGAGACATAAAGTGTAATCCTTTTTCCAATATTAAAGTTTGGTGTCAAAGAATGTTATAGCCCCTTTTCTGTCAGTACTTACCTATGGACCTATACCAACTCACCAAAGATGAAGAAAACTAATTTTAGTACTTCTATACACTTGGCCTTTGTTAAGCACTTTTACCTTATAGCATGAAATAGCTGTTACTTCCATTTGGTCAAGAAATCAGTTGGCTTACAGTAGCTTGAACACAAGAAATCAAATGGCTTAGAGTAGCTTGTTCGAATTCATCTAGCACGTTTCAGTTGTGTCTAATGAAAATCTATGTTCTTCCTATTAAATTAATAATTTTGCAGGCTTAGAACTTTAGGATTTCTAAGTAGGTTCCTTGAAGGTTTCTGAATAAGCAAGTTTTATCCTTCCTCCTTTTTCCCCTCCTAAGAGCTAGACCAGCTCTGCTTTTACAGATCCTATTTCCAAAATGGGATTTTCACTTGAAGAAAAGTTTCTTTTGTCTTAAAAAACGAATGGGCATGGGTGGCTTACGCCTGTAATCCTAACTATTCAGGAGGCTAGGATCTGAGGATTGCAGTTCAAAGCCAGCCTGGAAAAGCAATTCCATTTTATCACACTAGACCCATTTCCTTCTCTGTAGATTAATAGTTGAGAAATGGGACAGAGTTATGTCAGAACCAAACGTTAGAAAGCCCTTATTAAGCTCCATATGTTATGAAAATATCAAATGCCCTAAAACATTAGGTCCTAAACATTTCAAAATTGAAAGAGAACTACTAATAATAAGCACAAGCACCTTATTCTGTAGCTAGACATGCAGCCACCATTATGATAGCTGAAAATTAGATTTTTAAGTTATTCAGAATAAAGTTGAGGTATTCTCTTTGTCATTCTTACACATGGCAGGACAGGGTCAGTGTTGAATGCTAAAAGGAAAATAATAGGAAGCTACCGAAAGAGACTGTAGTCTTTCTCATAGTGGAATTCATCTTCATTATTGTCTGATTTTAATGGACAACCCAACAGCCACGAAATAAAAAGACCCTAAGGCCTTAAAAAACATCCATGAATAAGCATCCTGTTGATGATTGGCATAAAATGTCTAAATTATATGTAAAATATTGTATTTAATGTGTCAGGTACTGACTGATGAATAATAAATCATTAAAAATTATCAAAATTGCAGGCTCCAGTGGCTCACGTCTGTAATACCAACTACTCAGGAGGCTGAGATCTGAGGACCATGGTTCAAAGCTAGCCCTAGGCAAGAAAGTCCAAAGCCAACCCTAGGCAGGAAAGTACAGAGATTCTTACCTCCAATTAAACACCATAAAACCAGAAGTGGTACTGTGGCTCAAAGTGGTAGAGAGCTAGCCTTGAGCAAAATAGCTCAGGAACAGCACCCAAGTCCTGAGTTCAAGCCCCACGACTGACAATTAAAAACAAAAGATAAAAGGAGAAATGACACTGTGGCTCAAGTGGTAGAGGGCTAGCCTGGAGCTGAAGAACTCAGGGGCAGCACCCAGGCTCAGAGTTCAAGCCTCACGATTGACAAAAAAGAAAAAGAAAGTATCAGAATTTAACTTGTGTTAGTTACCTATGAAAGACACTTAGTTGAATACCTCATTTCCATTGGAGCAAAAAAAAAAAAAAACCAAACTACTAAACTACCTACTAACCATATTTTCAAAATTACTGGTTTCAGACTGTTTGAATTCAGAGAATGGATGTTATACTTAGAAGCTGCTAGCCAGTTCCATAGGGTTTATAATGAGTGCCTTCATGTAGGCTTGTTGAATAAACTTAGTACGAGGTAAAAGTTGAGAATAGGTAACATCTTTTTATCTGTACTCAAAATGTAATTGTTAAGATGGGGACTGGTGGCTCAGCGTGTAATCCTAGCTACTTGGGAAGCTGAGATCTGAGGATCATGGTTTGAAGCCAGCCCAGCAGCAAAGTCCATGAAACTCTTATCTCTAATTAACTACCAAAAAGCCAGAAGTAGAGCTGTGGCTCAAGTGGTAGAGGGCTACCCTTGAACCAGAAAAGCTCAGGGACAGTGCCTATGCCCTGAGTTCAAGCCCTGGGACAGGCACAGAAAATTATATATTTTTAATGTATTTCATACATATATAGATTGCCTTTTAGGATAAAAATTATGTAAATCTAATTGCTAATTTTTTATGTTTTTCCAAGATTTTTATTGAAGGATGGCCAACTGTGGCTATGTGCTCCTCAGGCAAAACAAATATGGAAATGCTTAGCTGAGAATGCAGTTTACCTTTGTGATCGTGAAGCCTGTTTTAAATGGTATTCCAAATTGATGGGGGATGAACCAGACTTAGATCCTGATATTAATAAGGACTTCTTTGAAAGTAACGTGCTTCAGCTTGATCCTTCCCTATTAACTGAAAATGGAATGAAATGTTTTGAACGATTCTTCAAAGCTGTGAATTGTCGAGAAGGAAAACTAGTAGCAAAGAGGAGAGCCTATATGATGGATGATTTGGAGTTGATAGGATTAGACTATCTTTGGAGGGTAAGTCAAAAAAGTAGGAACTTTGTAAACAATATATCTGATATAATTCTCAGAATAAGTATGAATTATAACTTTATAAATTATATATGAATTTTCTGATGCTTGTCCTCAGTGTCTGAGGTAGCAAACAGTCATCTTTATCTTATATTATTTGTCACTTTAAAAGATTTCCTCCCTTCTATCTCCCTCATTCTGGGCTGGTGTTCCTATTGTCTAGACTTAAAATACATGTTTTCAGGTACATTTTAGAAGTTACTAACCATCTTTCATAAAGCCCCATGGGAATTAATTGCCAATCCCATTTTTTGTTCAGTGTAGATCTCTGTTTAGTTTACCTAATACTAAGGAGACTTCATATAAAAGAAATTTCTAAATACCAGGAAAGTATTAGTTAAGGATAATTTTCCATATTTTGTAATGTTTATATATAATTAAAAGGGGTGGGGTTGGGTACCAGTGTCTCACACCTGCAATCCTAGCTACTCAGAAGGATGAGGATATCAGTTCATAGCCAGCCAGGATATTAAAAAGTCCATGAGATGGTTATCTCCAGTTAACAACCAAAAATTGGAAAGTGGAGCTGTGGCTCAAGTGGTAGAGTGCTAGCCCTGAGCAGAAAAGCTCAGGTATAGTACCCAGACCCTGAGTTCAAGCCCAAAGACCAGCACAAAAAAGGGGGTAGAGGGAGGGCTGGAGGGGTATAGTTCATGTGCAAGGACGTGGGTTAAATCCTTGGTGCCTCCCCCCCCCATACAACACAGACATAATACAGTAGGTTTTTTTTCTTAGTTATGTTTTTATGTTTCTGTGAAGTTTTTTTTTTTTTTTTGCCGGGCTTGGGGCTTGAACTCAGGGCCTGGGCTCTGTCCCTGAGTCTCTCTGTGCTCTACCACTTGAGCCACAGTGGCATTCTAGCCTTTTCTGTTTATGTGGTACTGAGGAATGGAACCCAGGGCTTCATGCATGCTAGGCAAGTACTCTACCACTAAGCCACGTTCCCAGCCTCTGAAATATTTCTATAAAATATTTTTCTGCAAACCATAGATAGACAAAGGAATTTATTGTACTCTTTGAGTGTTTGAACACTTTTGTGGGTTTTTAACTCAAAATTCACATGCTGGGCATAGTGGTGCACACTTGTAATCTCAGCTCTTGGAGGCAGAGGTAGGAGGGTCTGCTAGTTTGACAGCCTGAAATACTTAGCAAGACTGTATTAAAAACAAAAAAAAATACAATCCAAAATGTAAAACCTAGTTGATAAGGGAAATCTGCATTTCTTGGTTCAGTGTTCCCATGCGTTCTTTATTCTCTTTCTCCTCCCTAAGCTTCTTTATAGGGGTTAGCCCTGAAACATCAAGTTCTAGGTTTCTGAACAGAGTTTAAAAACCACTAGTGTAATCAGATGAGTGATAAAGGTTTAGTATGCTAAACTGTTTCGTGTAGTCGTCATCAAGACCTTAAGTTACAGGCTTAAGTAATATTGGTCAAGGCTTAAGTAATATTGGTCAAGGCATATTTTACTTTACATTTATTCTCTCTTCTGGTCTGTTTTTCTCAATTTTACTTGATTGTCAGAGTCAGCCTATCATTAAACTACTAATGTGTATAAAATAACAGGATATGGTTTGGAATTAAATGTCCAACTAAGACTTCTTGAGAAGAATTAATGCTTCAGTTTTTTTTTAACTTAGGTTGTGATTCAGAGTAATGATGACATTGCCAGCAGAGCAATAGATCTCCTTAAAGAGATATACACAAACCTTGGTCCAAGACTACAGGTCAACCAGGTGAGAATCTTTGTGCATCGTTTAGAATTCTAATTGCTGTATTGCTGATAAGAACTTTTGTCTTGGGCTTAGGGGCATGCTTCAGATGGTAGAACCCTTACCAGCTTGCAGGAGGCCCTGAACTCAATCCCCATTACTGACCCCAAAAAATGTTTTTAAGAATTTTTTTTCCTTTGGAATAAACTAAAACTTACTTTGGTTTAGCTCTTACAAAAAATATATGTAAAAACTGGTGTGATCCTGGTGCTGGTGACTCATGGGTGTGATCCTAGTTACTACGGAGGCTGAGATCTGTATGGTTCCATGTCCGAGAGACTTATCTCCAACAGGGTCTGAGTACAAGCCCCAAGGAATGGCACCCACAAAAAATGGGTATGATGGTGCATGCCTGTAATTCTAATCAATTCAGAAACAAGTTTCAGGGCATCCTGGGCTAACTATAACTCAAATAGTAGAGAGAGAGAGAGAGAGAGAGAGAGAGAGAATGTTTTAGAAAGACATATACCATGTGTGTGAATCTTGTTTATTGATAATTATACTGATTGGGTGTGTTTTTTTTAAATAAGATTGTATGTTGAAATGTCAAAAAGATTCTACTGAATTTGTTTTAATAACTAGCACCTAATTCTGTAAAGCTTATTTTTTGCTATCTAGTTCATCCTCCTTAACTAGCTTCCTTTTAGAAATTTAATATGTTTTATTATCATTGTCGACTGCCTAAATACTTTGTTTTTCCATGGTGATACTGAGGCTTTAACTTGGGGCCTGGGTGCTGACCCTTAGCTTTTTTCACTCAAGACTATCACTAAACCACTTGAGCCACACCTCTGTTTCTGGCATTTTGCTGGCTCTTGGAGGTAAGAGTCTCAGAATTTGCTGCGCAGCCTGGCTTCTAAATCACAATCCTCAGATCTCAGCCTCCTGAATAACTGGGATTATAGATGTGATTCACCAGCACACAGCTAAATAACATCATTTTTTTTAGATCAACTTTACATGTTACCATCTCCAATTGGATTAATGTTATATATTTAATTTTTTATCATTTCAAATCTTTCTCTTTGGCCCATTATTTATAGGTGGTCATCCATGAAGATTTCATTCAGTCTTGCTTTGATCGTTTAAAAGCCTCTTATGATACGTTGTGTGTTTTGGATGGTGACAAAGACAGTATTAATTGTGCAAGACAGGAAGCTGTTCGAATGGTTCGAGTATTAACTGTTTTAAGGGAATATATTAATGAATGTGACAGTGATTATCATGAGGAAAGAACAATTCTACCTATGTCAAGGTTTGTGAAAAATTGATCAATTGCTGCTAATCCTTAATTATTTACCTCTTACAAAACCATTTGTTTGGGGCTGGGAATATGGCCTAGTGGTAAAGTGCTCACCTCGTATACATGAAGCCCTGGGTTCAATTCCTCAGCACCACATATATAGGAAAAAGCCGGAAGGGGAGCTGTGGCTCAAGAGGTAGAGTACTAGCCTTGAGCAAAAAGAAGCCAGGGACAGTGCTCAGGCCCTGAGTCCACACCCTAGGACTGGCAACAAAAACAAAACAAAAACCGTTTGTTTGGGGGAGGGTTGTTTTGTTTTGTTTTTTGAGACAGGGTCTCATATTGTAGCCCCATCTAGCCTGTGACTCAAAATCATCATGCCATCATGCCCAGCATAGACTTTTTTTTTTTGCTAGTCCTGGGGCTTGAACTCAGGGCCTGGGTGCTGCCCCTGGACCTCTTTGTGCTCAGTACTAGCACTCTACCACTCATCGCAGTGCCACTTCTGGCTTTTTCTGAGTGGTTTATTGGAGATAAAAGTCTCAGGGACTTTTCTGCCTGAGCTGGCTTCAGTGATCCTCAGATCTCAGCCTCCTGAGTATCTAGGATTACAGGCATGAGCCACTGGTACCTGGCAGAATATTTTTAATTGATAGCTTTATTCCTCCATAGTTAGTTTTTATTTTGTTTGGGTTTAAGTCCAGTTTTTCATTAACTGTTTTTGTTTTGTTGTTTGTCTGTACTACTAAAAATAGTAGCATAGTCAGATTGCATAACTTGGTGTTGTATTTATTTTTTTTCTTTGGCCAGTCCTGGGCCTTGGACTCAGGGCCTGAGCACTGTCCCTGGCTTCTTCCCGCTCAAGGCTAGCACTCTGCCACTTGAGCCACAGCACCGCTTCTGGCCGTTTTCTGTATATGTGGTGCTGGGGAATCGAACCTAGGGCCTCGTGTATATGAGGCAGGCACTCTTGCCACTAGGCTATATCCCCAGCCCAGATTGCATAACTTGGAAAGAAATCATAAAAGCTGCCTTGACAGATATTTTCAGTGGTCTAATAAAATTTCTCTTTAGGTTTTATTCATCATTTAGTAATTCAAACAATATTTATATTGTTATATTGCTCCTTGAATATGATTTAATATGCCAACATAAATACCATTGTGGAGTGACTTGTTAGTTTTTTCCAAAAAAATTACATCAACCTTTTTGTTGGTGTAAACTTGTTATTCTCAAAGTAAGGTTTATCTCAAATTTACAAATAGTCTTATTAAGTTGTGGTTTTATATGGATAAAAATAAGTGAAATGTTACCATGTCTCATCTTAATTTCTGGTTTGGGGAATGTTTTGTTTATTCAGGATTTTTTAATGCTAATCTGAGACTTGAAATCACTGCCTATGCACTGTTCCTGGGCTTCCTTTGCTCAAAGCTAGTACTCAACCACTTAAGCCACAGCACCACTTCTGGCTTTTTTTGGTAGTTTATTGGAGGAGATAGAAATCTCACAAACTTTTTTTTCACTGGCTGGCTTTGAACTTCAATCCTCAGATTGAAGCTGAGGCCTCCTGAGTAGCTAGGATTACAGGCCTGGGCCACGTCTGCCCAGACTTATGCTTTCACTTTTTGAAAGTCTCACCTTGTAGCCCAGTCTGTCCTGGAAGTCTCTATCCTCTGGCCTCAGCCTAACAAGTCTGAAATTACAGGCATGCACCACCACAACCTGCATTTGTATTCATTTCTTATAAGTTGATACTCATTTTCTACAGTCATAGGTACAAAAAGTACTGACAAAGATGCTTGGTCATTGTTTTCTGAAGATTTGCAGTAGATGTAGGTAAAAGCAATCAGAAGCGGATGCTAATGGCTCACACCTGTAATCCTAATTACTTTGGAGACTTAAGATCTGAGGACCAAGCATCAAAGGCAGAGAAATCCTGCTCCAATTAACCATCAAAAAAGACAAAAGTGGAGGTGTGACTCAGTGGCAGAACACCAGCCTTCAGAGGAAAAAGCCAAGTGTGAGAGCATGAGTTCCTGAGTTCAAGCCCCGGAAAAAAGAAATCAGTTTTCATTTTCAGGATACTAAAAATAAGCATCGAGGGCTGAGAATATGGCCTATTGGCAAGAGTGCTTGCCTCGCATACATGAAACCCTGGGTTCGATTCCCCAGCACCACATCTATAGAAAATGGCCAGAAGTGGCACTGTGGCTCAAGTGGTAGAGTGCTAGCCCGGAGCAAAAAAAGAAGCCAGGGACAGTGCTCAGGCCCTGAGTCCAAGGCCCAGGACTGGCCAAATAAATAAATAAGCATCTATAATTAATTTTCTCTTGTTTAATAAGAAAATTGTCATTGTTTAAATTCCTAGCTTGATTTTCTTGAGAAGATTTAAATATCTACTGAATATCATATTATCCTTTTTTTTTCCCTCCCCCAACCTCAGAGCTTTCCGTGGTAAACACCTCTCTTTTATAGTTCGATTTCCAAACCAGGGCAGACAGGTAGATGATTTGGAGGTATGGTCTCATACAAATGATACAATTGGCTCAGTTCGGCGATGTATTCTCAATCGTATTAAAGCCAATGTAGCCCATACAAAAATAGAGCTTTTTGTGGGCGGTGAACTGATCGATCCTGGAGATGACAGAAAGTTGATTGGACAGTTAAACCTAAAAGATAAATCGGTAAGTATATATGGTTCCCAAACTTTAATTACACCAAACTTGAAACTACTACTGTTTATTCAGTAAATGCTGATTATTTGTTAGGTACAAGGTACTGTGTTAGGTGCTTGGATTATAATACTAAAAAAAGACATTGTGACATGATACATCAAAGGATTTCTAAAATTGAAACTAAGTGGCTATATGAGACAATACTTTTAAAAGGTATTTGAAAGTTTATCGTGTAGGGTTTTTTTTGGTATGTCAGTCACTAGGTTCTGGATTCTGTGTTTTCAGTTTTTTTCCCCCATGTCTTTGATACTGACATGGTTTATCATTTTCAGCTAATTACAGCCAAACTTACACAAGTAAGTTCCAATATGCCTTCAAGCCCTGATAGCTCTTCTGATTCTTCAACTGGATCTCCTGGAAACCATGGTAATCATTATAGTGATGGTCCCAATCCCGAAGTGGAAAGCTGTCTGCCTGGAGTGGTGAGTACATGCAGTTGTGCAAGTCAATATGCTGGGATTTTTTTCTAATTAAAGACATAGGTAGAATATTTTTTCTTGAGGTGCTTATAATTTAATAGGGCAGAATATCAAATTAATCATTTGATAGTCCCTCTAAAATGTGACTGTAACTCAAATTTAAAGCAAAAATTTCCAACAGATATAGTATGGTTATATTTAGGCATGTAATTTACGAGAGCATAATTGATACTTGAATATATACATTTAGAAAAATACTGCCTTGTGTATTTATACAATAAAATGGACTCTTTTTGGCCAGTCCTGGGCCTTGGACTCAGGGCCTGAGCACTGTCCCTGACTTCCGTTTGCTCAAGGCTAGCACTCTGCTACTTGAACCACAGTGCCACTTCTGGCCATTTTCTGTGTATGTGGTGCTGAGGAATCGAACCCAGGGCTTCATATATAGGACGCAAGCACTTTTGCTGCTAGGCCATATTCCCAGCCCCATAAAATGGACTCTTTAAAACTAGGGAAGTATATGTAGTCTTAGATTGTCAGTAAAATACCCTTATGTCCCAGGAAAATGTGATGTCTCCCTTTTTTGCTCTCACATTTTGCCACAACAGTTTTGTTTGTCAGTCCTTGAACTGTAGGCCTGGCACTGCCCCTGAGCTCCTTTTGCTCAAGGCTTGAGCCACAACACCAGTTCTGACTTTTTCTGTAAAGATATGAGTCTCATAGACTTTCCTACCCAGGCTGGCTTTAAACTGAGTCCTCAGATCTCAGCAGCCTCTTGAGTACCTAGGATTACAGGTGAGAGCCACCAGCTCCCAGCTTTGTTTATTTATTTACTTACTTATTTGTGTAGGTGTGTGGGTGTCTGGCATGGGCATGTGAGTATACGGGCACTTGTGAGCACATGTGCCAGTACTGGGGCTTGAACTCCGGGCCCTGAATATTATCCCTCAGCTTTTTCTTCTCAAAACTGGTACTCTGCCACTTGAAGTACAGCTCCTCTTGTGGCTTTTTACTGGTTAAGTGGCCATAATATCAGGCACTGGAGTGTCAGAAGGATTTGGCTCCCTGCAAGTGAATTCGAAATTTAGTAGTTGAATGGCAGCTGTTGTGTGTCCAGAGTCTGAATTGAGTGTAAAAGAGAAATAATTTAATAGAATATAAAGAATTGTCAAAAGAAAAGTAACTAGAGGTTATATGAATGATATGTTCAGTCTGCATCAAGGATTTGTAAAGGAAATACAACCATCTTTAAAGAGTAGAAATGACGGGCTGGCAATATGGCCTAGTGGCAAGAGTGCTTGCCTCACATACATGAAGCCCTGCGTTTGATTCCTCAGCACCACATATATAGAAAAGGCCAGAAGTGGGTGGCTCAAGTGGCAGAGTGCTAGCCTTGAGCAAAGAGAAGCCAGGGACAGTGCTCAGGCCCCTGAGTCCAAGGCCCAGGACTGGCAAAAAAAAAAGAGTAGAAATGACATAAGCAATATTACAGAGATTACCAGTTCTGGAGAGGAGTAATTTATAGATAATTATGTGTATTTTGTATTCTAGATAATGTCACTGCATCCCAAATACATCTCTTTCCTTTGGCAAGTTGCGGACTTAGGTAGCAGCCTAAACATGCCACCTCTTAGAGATGGAGCAAGAGTGCTAATGAAACTTATGCCACCAGGTAAGAATTTTTAAATGACCGTAAAAGTACATGCTGAACAATTAATGGGTAGATACCGAGCAAACTTTATGCAAAAAGAATTGGTAAACTATAGCCCAAAGATAAAATTCATCCCAACCACATCTGTTTTTGTACATTCCAGAAACATAAGAAAGATTTCTGAATTTTTAAATGTATTTATTTATTTTGCTGGTCCTAAGACCAGCTCTGTGCCTGAACACTGTGCTTGAGCTCCTTTTGCTCAAGGCTAGAGCTCTACCACTTGAGCCACAGTACCACTTCTGGCTTTTTCTTTTTTTTTCAAATTTTTATTATCAAACTGATGTACAGAAAGGTTACAGTTTCATAAGTTAGGCATTGGATACATTTCTTATACTGTTTGTTACCGTGTCCCTCATACCCCCCTCCCTCCTCCCCCTTTCCCTTCCCCCCCTGAGGTGTTCAGTTCACTTACACCAAACAGTTTTGCAAGTATCGCTTTTGTAGTTGTTTGTCGTTTTTTACCCTGTGTCTCTCAATTTTGGTATTCCCTTTCAATTTCCTACTTCCAATACCAGTATACACGGTTTCCAATATACTCAGATAAGATTACAGAGATAGTGTAGGTACAACCACAGGAAGGTGATACAAGAACATCATCAATAATAGAAGCTACAGATACACATGGGACACTGAAAGTAGTTACAACTGTGATATAACAATTGTTTCCATAACATGGAGTTCATTTCACTTAGCATCATCTTATGTGTTCATAAGGGTATAGCTATTGGGCCTTGTGATGCTCTGCTATGACTTGCCTAAACCTGTACTAATTATTCCCAATAAGGGAGACCATAGAGTCCATGTTTCTTTGGGTCTGGCTCACTTCACTTAGTATAATTTTTTCCAAGTCCTTCCATTTCCTTACAAATGGGACAGTGTCATTCTTTCTGATAGAGGCATAAAATTCCATTGTGTATATGTACCACATTTTCCTGATCCATTTGTCTACTGAGGGGCATCTGGGTTGGTTCCAGATTCTCGCTATGACAAATTGTGCTGCGATGAACATTGTTGTGCTGGTGGCATTACTGTGATTTTGTTTGTGGTCTTTTGGATAGATACCCAAAAGTGGGGCTGCTGGGTCATAGGGGAGTTCTATATTTAGCCTTCTGAGGAATCTCCATACTGCTTTCCAGAGTGGCTGAACCAGTTTACATTCCCACCAACAATGAAGTAGGGTTCCCTTTTGGCCACATCCCCTCCAACAATTGTTATTGTTAGTTTTCTTTTTTTTTTTTTTTTTTTTTTTGGCCAGTCCTGGGCCTTGAACTCAGGGCCTGAGCACTGTCCCTGGCTTCTTCCCGCTCAAGGCTAGCACTCTGCCACTTGAGCCACAGTGCCGCTTCTGGCCGTTTTCTGTATATGTGGTGCTGGGGAATCGAACCTAGGGCCTCGTGTATCCGAGGCAGGCACTCTTGCCACTAGGCTATATCCCCAGCCCCTGTTAGTTTTCTTGATATATGACATTCTTACTGGGGTGAGATGGAATCTCAATGTTGTTTTGATTTGCATTTCTTTTATGGCACTTCTGGCTTTTTCTGTGATTAATTAGAGATAAGAGTCTCACAGACTTGCTTTCCTGACGTGGCTGGCTTCAAACTACAATCCTCAGATCTCAGCCTCCTGAGTAGTTAGGATAACAGGCATGGGCCACGGGTGATGGCTTAAATTGCTTTAAAAAATTAAATACTATTTTCTGACATATGAAAATTACATGAATCTAAACTTTAATGTCATAACCAAAGTTTTATTTGTGAGAAGCCATGCTTATTTATTCACAAACTATCTTCAGTTACTTCTGTCTTGAAACAGCAGATCTCAATAATTGCAGAAGAGCTTGCGAACCTAAAATACTTAGTCTCTGCCTTTTACAGAAAATGTTTGCCTGCACATATCCTATCTAGCCTATGGATTATGTGTCATCAACATCGTTGCCTTCATTCCTTAGAAACAGCCAATTTTGACTTTACCCTTTTAATAAGTTCTCAAAATAACTTTCCATTATTTTGTACATGTATAATCTGTCAGCTCTGTGGTTGTCCTAGAACTTTCCCTTCTCTTATCTGATTTTTCTTTGTCACATAGCTTTCATTTGGGGACTACTTTCCACAACTTTCTTAATGTCAGATTCATATTAACCAACTCCTGTATCTTTAGGCCCTTTTTGAGATGCTCTTTCATTGTGTTGAAGTACACCTTCCTATACTTAGATGAACAAGTATGTGGAAGGTAGATTATTTTTTTGAGACATAACGTATACGCAACCAAACCCTCCCATTTGAGTAGAGCTGGTGGTGGTGCTGGAAGATCATCAAAAAGACCTTATACTTTCTATTTACAATGTGATTATGTTTCTGGAATGTTTGGTTTTATCCTTGAACTTTTATATTACATGATGATACATCTACCTAGGTGAAGTTAGATCCGTTTTGTGGTGAGTGTTTAGTAGGCCTAGAGATTATTCAGTTGTGAAATATTTAGAATTTTTTGTTGTTTTTCCTTTATAGTTGTACTGTCTGTGTTTTTCTTTTTGTGTCTTTGCTTTTTGTCTCATGTTGAATCTGCTACTTCTGACTTTCATAACCTTGCTCTTGAATTTTTTTTTCATCTTTGCAGTAGTTCACTTCAATTTTTTCAGCTCTTCTGTTCATTTTTTTCCTCTCCAGGATACTATTTATTTACTTTGAGATCGCTCTAGGAAAAAAGTTATCTTCTGAAAAGAGACCCTTTTCCATAGGATTTTATTTTTCATGAGTACATTCCCAACATTTCTGCTCTTATATACATATATTCCTTTAAAAGCAACAGGTCTGGGGGAGAGAAGATTGAGTTGGCACATAATTCAAACCTACCTAAACTTAATTAATTTTGTGTGCTGATCCAAGGCTTGAACTCCAGGCCTGGGCACTGTCTGAGCTTTTGGGTCCAAGGCTAGCACTCTTACTACTTGAGTCACTACTCCATTTTCAGCCTTTTTGCTGGTTAACTGGAGATAAGAGTCTCGTGGACTTTTCCTGCCCTGCCTGGCTTCGAACCACAGTCCTCAGATCTCAGCCTCCTTGGCACCTAGGATTATTGGTGTGAACCACCAGCACCCAGTATCAAGATAGTTCGGGCCACATTATTGGCATCAAAAAAAAAGGAAAAAAATTACTTTTGATCCTTTTGAGTATAATCTGCTGATCTCCTGTTCCATTGTTCCACAAGTCCTTTATTGTGTGTTTCCTACAAATAAGAATATTGTGTGGGCCTACGAATGTGGCTTAGTGATACAGTCCTTGCCTAGCATGCATGAAGACCTGGGTTCGATTCCTCAGTGCCACATAAACAGAAAAAGCTAGAAGTGGTGCTATGGCTCAAGTGGTAGAATGCTAGCCTTGAGCAAAAAAAGAATCTCAAGGACAGTAGCCTGAGTTCACCCCAGGACTGGCAAAAAAAGAATATTAGGTATATATCTAAAATACAACTACCTAAACCAGAAAGTTTATGTTGATTCACTAATGCCATCTAGTTAGTGGACCCTGTGTGAATCTCTCTGACAATCTTCAGAACAAAAAGATGTGCTTCAAATAAACAAGAAGGTTGAGACTCAATTTAAGTTCGTCTTGTCATAATGGGATGAAGAAGTGAGCAACATCATATATTTTCCTACATAAAAAGTCATATATTGCATTTAGTTGATATATCTCTTTTGGAATAGTTCTTCATTCTACCTTTGGCTTTTATGTTGTGATATGTTTCAAAATTACAAGGCCATTAGTTTGTACAATATACTTTGAGATTTGTTTCATGATAATTAAATGCATCTTTACAAGTGCCACAGAAATATAACTTGTGCTATTCTCAGTGTTTTCTCTCAGATGGAGTAGTATTTCAGTTTTTCCTGTTACTCTGGGATGATCGCTTGACTTTGGACTTTTCTGCTCCTTAAGTATTTCCTTCAATTTATGCTATTCCTTATCAAATTGTATGTGTAAAAGAGCAGCAATCACTCTTTATCACTTAAACTGTCGTCATCCCTTTTGTATTTTGTTTTTGAGGCATAAGTCTTGCCAATTTTGCCTGTATCTGCCTTGAACTTGTGATTTTCCTGCCTTATAAGGCCTTGCATATAGCTACAATTATAGGCCTGCACCAACATAATCAGCATAATTATTTATATCTGTATCAACTCATGGTTTATTATTATGTTCAAGGGTAATAATTTATTACTATCATTTATGTCTCCAATTTGGTCAATAGACCTATAGTTTGTGATACTTACACATGTTACCATTCTTAGATCATTTGGATGTTTTTGGCTTAAGATGTTTCACACTGATAGGATCTTGTATTCTGCATATCCCAGTCCTATAGCCAAATTTCCCAGGAGACTTGGCTCCTTTTACACACACACACACACACACACACACACACACACACACACACACACACACACACACACACCCCACACCCCCCCCAGCATATACACAGAGTATATTTGTATATTTTTGAAAACTACAGCATCATACTTGTTCCCCTATTCTAACCTATCACAGGTTCATCTGGGCTTTCTGTCTTCCTATATTTATAGTTCTTCCTCTGATGGTGAAAAGCCTGATTCTCATTATCATCCTTTAACATATTTTCCTATCATTCCATTTTAATGTAAATAATTCATCACCAGCCTACCCATTCTCTAGGATTTGTTTTGTTTGGGTCTGTTTGTGCTGGTCCTCAGGCTTGAACTCGGGGCCTGGGTGCTGTCCCTAAGCTTTTTTTGCTCAAATCTAGCACTCTTACCACCTGAGCTAGAGCTCTACTTCCAGGTTTTTGATGGTTAATTGGAAATAAGAATCTCATGGACTTTCCTTCCTGGGCTGGCTTCAAACCATGATCCTCAGATGTCACCTTCCTGAGTAGCTAGTGTTATAGACGTGAGCCACTGGCTCCCATTAGGAGCCAGACCCCTGCCTTATTAACCTATGGAAAGTCCCTTTATGCTGCTTGAATTGAGTCTTCCTGCTGAACTATTCCCTTGTGTAGACTCCTTCCTTCCCCAGATTGATTTTAACACCCTAAATAGGACTGTCTTCTCTTCCAGATAAATTTTAAATAGAACATTAATTTAAAAAAATAGACCAGGCACCGGGGGCTCATGCTTGTAATCCTAGCTACTGTGATATGAGGATCACTGTTCAAAGTCAGCCTGGGCAGGAAAGTCTGTGAGGCTCTTATCTCCAATTAACCATTGAAAAGCCAGAAGTAGAGCCCCAGCTTAAGTGGTAGAGGACTAGCCTGGAACTGAAGAGCTCGGGGATAGCACCCAGGCCCAGAGTTCAAGCCCCACGACCGACAAAATAATAATAATTAACTGGGTGCAATTCTGTAAGGAAACCTGGTGCTCTGGCTGTAGTCCCAGCTACTAGCTGCTTGGGAGGCTGAGGCAGGAGGATGGCTTGATCTCAGTAGTTGGATACCAGAGTCTGTGCTGTCTGGAAAAGAGGGAAGGGTAGGTTCTAGAACAGTTAATGTGACATCTGTACGATTTTTTTCCTTCCACTAATGAATCCCTCTGTTAGTTTTTTTTTTCTGAATAGTTACCTGAAGTATATTAACTACGTCTATTGTGTCCTACCATTAAACTTCAGATTTCTCTGGATAATTTAATGTGTCTGTCTGATAACTTAAAAAGTGTGTGTGTTCTTTTTCTACATGCAACAACAAAACATAAACTCTTGTTCCATAGTGAAAAAAGAATATTTTTGCTTTACCAAGCAGAATAAGTTGCTTTTCCTCATAAGAGCTTCCATTTCCCAGTGGCTGACACCTTTAATCTTAGCTACTCAGGAGGCTGAGGTCTGAGTCATCCTGGTCCAACGCCAGTCCTAGCAGGAAAGTCTCTGAGACTATTTCCAATTAACCACCAAAAAGCTGGCACTTACAGTATGGCTCAAGTGGTAGAGCACCAACCTTAGCACAAAAGCTTAAAAAAACAGCACCCAATCCCTGGGTTCAAGCCCTAGTACTGGGATATACAAAAAAAATTAAACTTGCATTTTATAGCAGTTTGTTATAATTGTATCTTAAAATATGCTGATGTCTGCCAAGTGCAGGTGGCATATACCTATAATTCTAGCTACTCAGGGGGCTGAGTTCTCTGGATCAAGTTTTGTAGCTATCCTGGGTAGGGAAGTCTGTGAGACTTATCTCCAATTAACCACAAAAAAAAAAAAAGCTAGAAGTGGCGAGTGGTAGAGCACTAGCATTGAGCACAAAAGCTCAGGGACAGTGCCCTGGCCCTGAGATCAACCCCCCCAAGACCAGCCAGAAAAGGAGCTCTGTGACTCAAGTGATACAGCACTAGCCTTGAGTACAAAAGCTCAGAGACTGACATCGCACAGGCCCGAAGTTCAAGCCAGCAACAGGAAGAGTTGAAGTACATTATGAGTTCTTCACACTGATGAGATTGCTTAAACCTCATCACATCTCTGTGAGGGAAGTACCTTTTTGTACATGTATGTTGATCTTGAGGCTTGAACTCAGGCCTGAGCCTGAGCTTCTTTTGCTCAAGGCTAGTGCTACTATTTGAGTCATGGCCCCACTTCCAGCTTTTTAGGTGTTTAATTGGAGATAAGAATCTCACTTCCTGTCCAGGCTGGCTTCAAACCTTAATTCTCAGATTTCAACTTCGTGAGTAGCTAGGATTACAGGCACGAGCCATGAATGCCTAGCAGAATTACTTTACTTAATAAAATGTTGCCTTATTATCATGTAATTGCTTAGACTTGAACTTGAGTCAGCTCATCTTTGGATGACACCATTATAAGTGGTTTAAATTTTTTGCATCTTACCTATTTTGTGATCAAATTAATATACACATTTCAAGGACCTAAAATCATTTTAGTACACAAAGTAAGAGCTGAAATGGCTGCAAAATGGTCATTTGTTTGGTTCAGACGTCTCAGATGAATAAATTATAATCAGAAACCCATTAAACATCTGGCTTAGAATTCAGCTTCCTTTTTTTGAACTCTTTTCTCCTCCTCTTTGGTTCCATTCCTCACTTGGTATTTTGAAACTCTTAAATATAGATGTTGTATTAATTGGGTCTTTTTAGGGACTACGTTGTCACTGTATATTATGTCTTAAGAGCTTAGGCCCGGGCTGGGGATATGGCCTAGTGGCAAGAGTGCTTGTCTCCTATACATGAGGCCCTGGGTTCAATTCCCCAGCACCACATATACAGAAAACGGCCAGAAGTGGCACTGTGGCTCAAGTGGCAGAGTGCTAGCCTTGAGCAAAAAGAAGCCAGGGACAGTGCTCAGGCCCTGAGTTCAAGCCCCAGGACTGGCCAAAAAACAAAAAGAGCTTAGACCCAAGCTCTTCATACTGACAGAATTTTTTTTATGATGAAATGATTTATCTGGCAGGATCTTAGTGTAAAAGAGAGGAGGAGGGGAAACCTAAGTCCCCAATAATTATAGTTCTGCTTACTTTGAGGTAAACATTAGGCAGATTTTGTTTTGTTTTGTTTTTTCCAGTCCTGGGGCTTGAACTCAGGGCCTGGGCACTGTCCCTGGCTTCTTTTTGTTCAAGGCTAGCACTCTACCACTTGAATCACAGTGCCACTTCTGGCCATTTCTGTTTATGTGCTGCTGAGGAATTGAACCCAAGGCTTCATGTATGCTAGACAAGCACTCTACCACTAGGCCACATTCTCAGCCCCTAGGCAGTGTTTTATGTTTGTTTTTTAGAGTTAAGTTTCTTGGGTACCACTGTGTCTACTTTAAGTGAAGCAAGCTTGTTAAAACATAGTGTCACAGAAATGATGGGACAAAGTGTGAACAAATGCAGCAGTGGTACTCACTAGACATTGTTGAACTATAGAATTTGTGGGTGGGGACAGGAATGGAAAACTGGGAGAGAGGGAAGGAAGGGGTGAATTGTTCAGAAAGACTTATAGCCCATTTGTACATCACCTTTACAATAACAATAAAGAATTTTTAATACATAGTATCAGAGGCAAATAATAGAGAAGTTAAAGAGAAAAGTTAACTTTTTTCCTGTATTATATAACTTTTTTTCCTCTATTTTTACTGTATTTTGTTAGTCTCTAGCAATTGAGAGGGAGTGTTGCATAGAGATTGAAAGACTCGTTTGCTCCCTTGTACTTAAGCTAAGTGATTAAAAGGTCCTTTGTGGGATTTATTTCTTTGGGGTTTAGGGATAAATCTGGTTCTGGTCTTAAAATTTTGGAGCCTGTGGTTCAGCTGATTTATTGCTATTTCATTTTTTTTTCAAATTTTTATTATCAAACTGATGTACAGAAAGGTTATAGTTTCATACGTTAGGCACTGGATACATTTCTTGTACAGTTTGTTACCTTGTCCCTCATACCCCCCTCCCTCCTCCCCCTTTCCCTCCCCCCCCCCCCCGGAGGTGTTCAGTTCACTTACACCAAACAGTTTTGCAAGTATTGCTTTTGTAGTTGTTTGTCTTTTTTTACCCTGTGTCTCTCAAATTTGGTATTCCCTTTCAATTTCCTACTTCAATACCAGCATACACGGTTTCCAATATACTCAGATAAGATTACAGAGATAGTGTAGGTACAACCACAGGAAGGTGATACAAGAACATCATCAATAATAGAAGCTACAGATACACATAGGACGTTGAAAGTAGTTACAACTGTTTCCATAACATGGAGTTAATTAAAATGCTCTTCCAGATATCATTGCAGTATTATGAACACATGAATGAATTATTTTGTTTCGAACCATTTCTCTTTCTTACAGATAGCACAACAATAGAAAAATTAAGAGCTATTTGTTTAGACCATGCCAAACTTGGAGAAAGCAGCCTTAGTCCATCTCTTGATTCACTATTCTTTGGTCCTTCAGCCTCACAAGTGCTATACTTAACAGAGGTTAGTATTTTCCTTTTGAATTTAAGTGTGATTTTGTGTGTGTGTGTGTGTGTATGTGTATGCCAATACTGGAGCTTGAACTCAGTGCCTGAACACTGTGAACATCTTTGCTTGAGGCTAGCACTATACCACTTGAGCCACAGCTTCACTTCTAGCTTTTTTGATGTTTAATTGGAGGTAAAGGCTGTGGATTTTCCCTGGCTTCGAGCTGTGATTCTCAAATCTCAGCCTCCAGAGTAGATAGTATTACAGGCATGAGCCACCCAGCTGAATGAGATCTTTCATCTATGATAGAAAACTATAGATAAGCTTGTAATAGGATATTTTTGAAATGATCAAAATTTTCTTAGCTGTTATGATAAAGGATATAGAAGTTTTGTGTACATGTGTATACATACACACATAAATTTTTAAAGACTTATGTAGTTTTTGTCTCTTCCCCCTTTTTTTCCAGGTCGTCTATGCCTTGTTAATGCCTGCTGGTGCACCCCTAGCTGAGGATTCCTCTGATTTTCAATTTCACTTTTTGAAAAGTGGTGGTCTACCCCTTGTCCTGAGTATGCTAACAAGAAATAACTTCTTACCAAATGCAGATATGGAAACTCGGAGGGGTGCATACCTCAATGCTCTTAAAATAGCCAAACTGTTGCTAACTGCCATTGGCTATGGCCATGTTCGGGCTGTGGCAGAAGCTTGTCAGCCAGGTGCAGAAGGCGTGAATCCATCGGTAATACAGACTTTTAAGCTCTCTGGTAACAGTAGATAGTAATATTTAAGATTATATTTCTTGGTAACTTGAAAGTGTATAGTTCAAGGTTAACTCAAAATGTTGAAAGGTCTTTCCAGTGAATACCTTGTTAATATGTTATCTTCTTTTAGACCATATTTGTATTAAACGTGCACATGCTCTTCACTGAGAGGATAGTTCCCCCTCTGCCTACTTAAATCTTCCTTGGCACTCAGTTATTTTAAACCTAACCCCACGTCTCTGATTATCTTGTGCCTAGCAGATATCTAAAGACAGATGACAGAAATAAATACAATTTATTTAACCTGTTGTCAGCTTCCTTTCCCACTTTAATCAACTTAACCTCCAGTTCTGAGCATGTTCTGACTCTTTCTTTGCCTTAGTGTGATATCTTGATCCATGTCACAAAATTTCTCAAGACATGCCAAAATTTGATACTTATTTGTGAAAGGTTGGTTATACTAAGTTATTGGTGGAAGATAAAAGTTCAGAGATTTTTTTTTGTATGTGTGTACATGTGTTACTGGGTTTGTATTCAGCCTCATGCTTGCTGAGTAAGTATCACTTGAACCATGCATGCATACCTTTTCACTTTAGTTTTCATATACTCTCCTTTTTGCCCAAGTCAGTCTCCAAAAGGTACTTTCCTCCTCAGCAACTGAGATTTTGGGTGTGTACCACCATGGTTTATTCTTTAAAATGGGGTTTGTCTTCCTTTTTTGGCCCAGGCTTGCCAAAAAGGGCGGATCCATCTGTCTCCCAAGTAACTGAGATTGAAATTTTCTTTAGAGATGGCTTAGGTCTTGAGTAAGAAACATCTGTGATGAGGAGGTAGGATAAGTACCTAGATTTTGGTCCATTGTTAACAGTACTGAAGCAGGGCTGGGTATAATATGGCTTAGCAGTAGAGTGTTTGCCTAGCATGCATGAAGCCCTGGGTTTGATTACTCAGCACCACATATACACAGAGAAAGCCAGAAGTGGCGCTGTGATTCAAGAGAGGTAGAGTGCTAGCCTTGAGCAAAAAAGAAGCCAAGGACAGTGCTCATCAGGTCCAGAGTCCGAAGCCCCAGAACTGGCACACACACACAAAAAAACCGAAAACAACAACCACAGTACTGAAGCAGGGTGATGAGTACATGAGACTTAATTATGCTGTTTTGGACACTTTAGTGTGTTAGAAGTTTTCCATGAAAAAATAAGATTCGCACCTCCCTACGTATGAAACTGTAACCCCTCTGTACAGCACTTTGACAATAAAGAAATGAAAAAAAATAAGATTCAAGAAGTAGCACTGTGGCTCAAAGTGGTAGAGTGTTAGCCTTGAGCTGCAGAGCTCAGGGACAGCACTCAGGCCCAGAGTTCAAGCCCCACAACCAACAAAACAAAATAAGTACTTCACTTTGATAATAAAGAAATGAATAAAAAGAATAAGATTCAGCTGGGCACTGGTGGATCATGCCTGTAATCCTAGCTACTCAGGAGGCTGAGATCTGAGGATCACGATTCAAAGCCAGCTAGCAGGCAAGTCCATGAGACTCATCTCCACTTAACTAGCAAAACGCTGAAAGTAGAGCTGTGGCTCAAGTGGCAGAATGCTAGCCTTGAGCAAAAGAAGCTCAGGGACAGTACAAAGACTCTGAGTTTAAGTCCCAGAACTGGCAAAAAAAAAAAAGTGCCACAGACTTTCCTGCCCAGACTGTCTTGGAACTGTGATCCTCAGATCTCAACCTCCTGAGTAGCTGGGATTACAGGTGTGAACCACCAGTGCATGGCAGATGACTTAAATTTTACATTGGTTCTTTCACTCTTAAGATCATTTTGTTGGGGCCAAGGGCCAACTTTGTTGAACCAGAGGATGAAAGCAGGGCCTTGTGACTTGAACCACACCCCTAGCCCTATTGCGTTAAGGGTTTTTTTTTTTTTTTCTTTAAGAGCGGTTTTTAATTGGCTAAAAGAGTGCATACAGCTTCTTGTTAGGCCAAAAAAGATTTTTGCTGGTCTACACTGTCTGGTGCCTGTGGATCAAGATTCAAGGACAACCTGTGCAAAAAAAGTTTGTATGACACTAAGAAGAGGGGGAACAGCAAAAAACAAAGCTGGAGGTGTGGCTTAAGTGGTAGAGAGCCATTCTAGTAAGCTGAAAGACCTGAGTTCAAACCCCAATACTACCAAAAAATAGATTTTTTTGTCTTGATACCTGACATGAGTGCTTAATAAAGAGTACACCCATTACACACAAAAAACACCACAATCATATGCTTCCCCCTTTTACCTTTTCTTTAGTACTTATAGAAAGTCAAGTTACCTAGTTGTCTCTAACGTCAAAGAGCACACAGTCAACAGGAAACTAAAGAAAATATAGGAATATCTCACATGATGTTATAAAGTTGAAACTTAGAATTGCCTTTATAGTCAATTTGTTGCTTCTTATATAGAGATTTACAAAAGTTATATTAAGTAAAAACACTTCCTTTTTCCTGAGGTGCTGGTCTTTGTTTTTTCCCTTTCAAAATAGAATTTGGTAAGGCTTCAGATATAATACAGAAACCAGACATCTGTAGAAGAAAAAATAGAATTTGATTATAGTGGTGAATGTGAACAAAGTCTTCCTGGAGGCATGTATGTAAAAGATGTGAAATTCTTTACTGAGTCTAAATGAGGTTGGACTCAGTCTGTTCATGTTCAGCTTATAGTTTTTCCACTGCAAGTTTAAATGAACCCAGATGTAAAGACCTAGGTTGGATTAATCTAGAATGGAGGTTTGTAGAGAGACGTGACACGTGTGTAAGAAACAATGGAAACACCTTATTGATAATTTCAAGTGAAATTTGCATAAGCCACTCCAGGTGATGCAGTAAATATATGGAAGGAGGTGTTCTTAAAGGAGAGTTGATAGCAGCAGTACAAATGATTGTGTCTAATTATGTACAGATTATTTGCTTAAGCAAAATGGTTTACATTTTTCAGGTCAACCAGGTTATTCATGATCAAGCAGTGGTGCTACAAAGTGCCCTTCAGAGCATTCCTAACCCATCATCTGAATGCATGCTTAGAAATGTGTCTGTTCGTCTTGCTCAGCAGATATCTGATGAGGTTAGTATTTTAAGTTATATACATATATAGATAGGTGTGTGTATACACAGGTGCATGTGTGCATACACATTTAATATGTTATAAGGATTACTAAAAGGATAATTTTATTTTCCTAACATCAGGCTTTGTTATTTTTTTGTGCTAATACTGAGGCTCGAGCTTGAGGCCTTTGTATTCACCCTTACCTTTTTTTTTAACAGCTGGTGCTCTACCACTTGAGCCATACCTCCATTTCCAGTTTTTTTGCTGATTAATTGAGCATAAGAGTCTCGTGGGCTTTACTGCCTGGACTAGCTTTGAACCTTGATCCTCATATCTAAGCTTCCTGAATAGCAAGGATTACAGGCCTGAGCCACTGGCACCTGGCAACATAAAGTTGTTATCTTAATCTAATCCTTTTATAAAATCAGTTTTATATATACAATAACATCTTTGCAAAAGTATATAGTTCCAGAAGTTGGACAAATATATGTATGAATCGTGTATGAATTTTTTTCTGATTCTGGGGATCAGTATCTTAAACCAGGATCTTACAGGTGAAGCCCCAAAACAGAATACTTCTGTCATTCTTTCCTTCTGTCTTTTTTTTTCAGTTCTATTCTAACTTTATCATTCCTGTCCCAGTGAATCACTGATCTTTTTGTTCCTATAGAGGAGTTTTTTTATTTTATAGAATTTTTTTTATGTACATGTACTGATCCTAGGGTTTGAACTTGGGGCCTGGTGTTGGCCTTGAACTTTTGTGCTCAAGGCTAATGCTAGACAACTCAAGCCACAGCTCTACTTCTGCTTTTTTTCTGGTTAATTGGAAATGAGAGTCTCACAGACTTTCTTGACCAGGCTGGCCTCAAACTGTGATCCTCAGATCTCATCCTCTTGAGAAGCTAGAATTACAGGTGTGAGCATCATGGTTGCACACCTGTAATCTAATACTCAGGAGGCTCATGACTTCAAGGCTTGCCTGGGTTACATAGTAAAACTCTTGTCTCCAATAAATTAAATAATAATTGTGTGATAACTGAGAATTATCTGTTTTATGGATCAAAATATTTTATTGCTAAATACCATGAATATGCTGTATTTCATATACTTACCAAGACTAGAATTGTTAAACTGATCAAGATACACTGTATGCATAAACTGACATGTTGAATTAAAGCCCATTTATAAAACTAAAGATAATTTTTTAATTGTAAAAGAAATGTAGAGACTAGAATTGCTTGCCCTTTTTTCTTCAGAAAAGCTGCTATTAACATTTTGTGCACCTGTTTGAACATAGGTTTCTTTCTTTTTCTTTTGTCAGTCATAGGGCTTGAACTCGGGGCCTGGACACTGTCCCTGAGCTCTTTTGCTCAAGTATAGTACTCTACCAACTTGAGCCACAGTGCCACTTCCGTTTTTCTGTTGGCTAATTGAAGATAAGAGTCTCACAGAATTTCCTTCCTGAACTGGCTTTGAACTGCGATTCTCAGATCTCAGCCTCCTGAGTAGCTAGGAATATAGGCATGAGCCACCAGTCCCCAGCATTATTTTTCTTGAATAAACAACTGAGAATGAGATGATTGTCATCTCTATAGTCTTAAGATTCTTTTGTTTTTTGTTTTTTGTTTTGGCCAGTCCTGGGCCTTGGACTCAGGGCTTGAGCACTGTCCCTGGCTTCTTCCCGCTCAAGGCTAGCACTCTGCCACCTGAGCCACAGTGCCCCTTCTGGCCGTTTTCCATATATGTGGTGGTGGGGAATCGAACCCAGGGCCTCATGTATACGAGGCAAGCACTCTTGCCACTAGACCATATCCCCTGCCCAGTCTTAAGAATCTTATAAATGCAGGACCAGGTACTAACATAGCATACATTGTTATATTGCTGTTGAACAAAAAAAAATTTTTTTTTATTTTTCTAGTAATTATTCCATTCTGATACTCCTATCTTAAATATTCATTATCTTGTAGGCATCAAGATATATGCCTGATATTTGTGTAATAAGAGCTATTCAAAAAATTATCTGGGCATCGGGATGTGGAGCATTACAACTAGTTTTTAGCCCAAATGAAGAAATTAGTAAAATTTATGAGAAGGTAAGAATTATGATAAACATATTCCTTTTAAAAATAAATGCCGCCTAATTGTACATATGATTAAAATTTTACTACGTTCACTATGTATAAAAATCTAGTTACTTATTTTTAGTTGTGAAAAAATTCACTGGTTGCTGTCATTCAGAATTTAGTAAAAATTTCATTTTGAAAAGTACTTTTAGAAACCTGCCATGAAGCTATTTTTTAGTGGGGTTTTTTTGTTGTTGTTGATAGTGTCGTTTTTGTGCCGCTAAGGGCTTGAACTCAAGGCCTTGTTCTCTTGCTTAGCTTTTTCCACTCAAACTGGTGCTCTACCACTTGAACCATACCTGACTTTCTTCATTTTGCTGATCTTGGATTTGTCTGCCAAGTCTGGCTTCAAGCCCCAGTCCTCAGATCTCCGCCTCCCAGCTGAACCTGTGTTTTTCTTCTTACTGGGATCAGACATAATCGTCTCATAGTGAATTTGCTTTCTCTGGTCCTTTTTTTCTTTCATCAATTGTCAGTCCTGTGTAAGTTAGTGTTTTGTTAACTATCAATTATTGTATTATGGCCTTTTAAGTGTATATGTGTGTGCATGTGTTAGGTATTCTAACCTGGCCTTTTTTTTGTGCCAATTCTAGGGCTTGAACTCAGGGGCTAGGTACTGTCCCTGAGCTTTTGTCCTTAAGGCTACCACTTTACCTCTTGAACCACAGCTCTACTGGCTTTTTTGTGGCTGTTTAGAGATAAGAATCTCTCAGACTTTCCTGCCTGGGCTGGCTTTGAACCACAATCTGATCTCAGCCTTACATAGGATTACAGGCATGAGCTGCCACCAGCACCCAGCTACTCAGGTTTTTTTTGTTGGTTGGTTGGTTGGTTGGTTGGTCAGTCGGTCAGTCATGGGGTCAGATCTCAGCCACCTGAGTAGCTACTAGGAGATAGAAGCAGCAGGTTCACAAGTTATAAGCCAGCCTTGCCTTCTAAAGGTAAGACTCTGCTGCCCTCTCCCCACCCCCCCCCACCAAAAAAGGATGCCTGGAGCTGAAGTGACAAGAGTGACTGCCTAGCTAGCACAGTTCCCTGAGTTCAAACCGTAGCAGAGACAGAGAGAGAGATTGATTTACTGGTAAGGAGACTTGACGTGTGGTTTGAGTAGGAAAGCTTTTAAGCAGTAACTTAAAGTTGCATAACCTTTTTTTCTTAAATACTTCTCTAAGTAATTCATTCTTATAAATTTACAGACTAATGCAGGCAATGAACTCGACTTGGAAGATGAACAAGTTTGCTGTGAAGCATTGGAAGTGATGACATTATGTTTTGCCTTGATTCCAACAGCCTTAGACACTCTAAGTAAAGAAAAGGCCTGGCAGACATTCATTATTGACTTACTGTTACACTGTCACAGCAAGTAAGTATCTTTTTTAAAGAAATGTGATTTTATTTTTGTAAGCAGAAATGAATTTATTTATGCCAGCATAATATATAACAGAAATCATATAATTCATTCCCTTTGGCACATTGATATTGAAGGGTTTTTTAAAAATAATATTTACTTATTTATTGTCAAAGTGATGTACAGAGGGGTTACAGTTTCATATGTAAGGCCATGGGTACATTTCTTGTACTATTTGTTACCTCCTTCTTCACTCCCCACTCCCCCCATGAGTTGTTCAGTTGGTTTACACCAAATGGTTTTGCAGGTATTGCTTTTGGAGTCGTTTGTCTTTTTATCCTTTGTCTCTCGATTTTGATATTCCCTTTCACTTCCCTAGTTCTAATACCAGTATATTTTTAAGTGTTTTGCTTAACCTAAATTTTAGTCTGCAAAATTACAAAGGACAATAGTTTCCTGTCTTATATTCCTAGATGCCATGTTTTCTTTAGTCAAACTATTAATCTAGCTGGGTGCCAGTGACTTATGCCTCAGACTCAGACTCAGGAGTCTGAGATCAGGGGGAATCATAGTTCAAAGCCAGCTCGGCAGAAAAGTCTGCAAGATTCCAAACCTTATTAATTAGCAAATATCCAAACTAGAGATAGGGCTCAAGTGGTAGAGCACCAGGGAGAGGTCCTGAGTTCAAGCCCACAACCAAAAAAAATGAAATCATGAGTTTTACATTTTAAACTAGAATAAAGATCATTATAAAGCCCTTATCGCAATTTTAAGAACATTTAATCAGTGACAGGAGTTTTGTTTTGAACTTATTTTATATGAGTCAGGTTTGTAGAAAATGTTGTTTTCCATCCTCTCCTGTCAATCTATTCCTGACCTTCATATATAAGGTAACTTTTTAAACTAATTAGTGTTAGTGTTACATGTAATTAATTTGTCTCATACACATTTTGTGACAAGAGAACAAATGTACGATGTGTCATTCTGTTGTGTGCTATTCAACAATGGCAAAATGATGAAAAGTTAGCATAAAATCAGAATAAGCAATTTTCCAAAAGGAAGTCTAACAATGAATAGAGATTTTCTTTGCCAGTCCTGAGGCTTGAACTCAGGGCCTGAGCACTGTCCCTGGCTTCTGTTTACTCAAGGCTAGCACTCTACCACTTGAGCCACAGCGCCACTTCCAGCTTTATATATGTCGTGCTGAGGAATAGAACCCAGGGGTTCATGTATATGAGGTGAGCACTTTGCTACTAGGCCATATTCCCAGCCCCAAATAGAGATTTTTTAATTAGCATGAGGTAATGGAGTAGGTTCAGTTGCCCAATATGATGATTCTCAAAAGTAATGTAGAGTCTCAAATGGGAATGTTTACTGTTCACAGAAGTTCCTTGGGTAATTTCCTTGAAGGCAGCCAGTCTTGTCTATTCAGAAACTCCTCATATAGCAAGAAGTGTGGAAGCGTGCTAATTCCTTTGAGAAGATTTTTGTCATGGATAGACAACTCTATACATTTTGAAAAAGATAAATATATCTGAGTGCCAGTGGCTCACACCTGTAATCCTAGCTACTCAGGAGGCTGAGGTCTGAGGATTGCAATTCAAAGCCAGCACAAGGAGGAAAATCCATGAGATTCTTATCTCCACTTAAACACCAGAAAACCGGAAGTGGTGCTATGGCTCAAGTAGAGTTCTAGCCTTGAGCTGAAGAGCTCAGGGACAGCAGGCAGGATCAGAGTTCAAGCCCTGTGACCGACAAAATAAAAATGAAAAGAATAACTCTTAATTCCATTTAATAATATGTTTGAATAGAGGTGATAAGAAGAGGAAAAATGATTAGCCAATGGCTCTAGTAAAGGCAAACCTGAAAGATGCAAAGTTCTTAATCCTTGTTGTGTTTCTGTTGTGTTTTGGGGTGGTTTTTCTGATATGTGTGTGCCATTCCTGGGGCTTGAACTTAGGGCCTAGTGCTGTCCCTGAGATTTTGTGCTTAAGGCCAGCACTCTTTATCACATAAACCACAGATCTACTTCAGGCTTAAGAATCTCATGTATTTTCCTGCCCAGGCTGGCTTAGAGCTGCAGTCCTCAGATCTCAACCTTATATAAGACAGAACCAGTTTGTTTTCCTTCCTGAAACATATAATGTAAAATACTAAAGAAAACACTTAATCTCATATGTTTGTTATCTTTTCTGCTATGATAAAGGAAGTGTTCTACCGTTAAAACTTTCATGTGCTTTTCCACTTGAGCATCTCTACTCATAGACATGTACCTAAGTATAAACATCCATATACACAGTTACTTAGATGGTTAAACATCAGTCAAATTATGAGACTACTGAGGAGGAAGAATGGGGAGAAGAAAACAAAAAGGTGAATTAACTGTAACTGAATTGCAAATGTATATGAGAGGCATAGAGAAACAACAAAAGCTGGTGCTCAATAGGGGGGACTGGATGGAAAATAGTTTCTTTGGGTAGGAACTAGCAAAGGGGATATGCTTGGAGGGAGGATAAAGACGACTAAATACTGTTGAAACAGATTGTTTGCAACTGTGACAATGGGACAAGGAAACCTGTTGGGGATGCTGTTTCTTAGAGTCAAAAAGGGGAGGTAAAAGACAAACCATTCAAAAAGCAACACTTAAAAAACGATTTGGTGTAAACCAACTGCACAACTCTTGGTGGGACAGGGGGAGGGGGAGGGCGGAAATGAGGGGAGGCGGTAACAAGTAGAACAAGAAATGTGCTCACAGCCTTTCATATGAATCTGTAACCTCTCTGTACCACACTTTGACAATAAAGAAAAAAATTGATTAGAATACAGTTAAATGTAAGGAGATGATATTGGATCCTGTATAACTGGTATAAGCCAAAAAGATACATAAAGCTTTGTATTTTGTATCTAAAAGTTTTCCAGTCTGTTCAGAGGAGTAGTAGGGTAGGTACATTAGAAGGCATCTCTCAAAACTCTTAGGTCATAGTCCTAAACATACAGTTTAGCCCCCTCCAAAAAAACAGCATTATAGATTTTTTTTAATTACAATTAATTAAATGTGAAACATTTCTATTTCAGAACTGTTCGTCAAGTGGCACAGGAGCAGTTCTTTTTAATGTGCACCAGATGCTGCATGGGACACAGGCCTCTGCTTTTCTTCATTACTCTACTCTTTACCGTTTTGGGGGTGAGACATTTTTTAAAATAATGTTTACTAGTACAATTCATTCTTTCAGCAAAGAGATTTAAGAATATTTGGTTTTAATAAATACTAGAAGTTTCTGTGGTTATTTTAGTCACCTTCTCTAGTTAACTGGGATTATTTGAAAAGTAAATTCATATGATTATGCTTGATTGTTTTCAGAGCACAGCCAGAGAGAGAGCCAAACATTCAGGCGACTACTTCATTCTTTTAAGGCACCTTCTTAATTATGCTTACAACAGTAATATTAATATGCCCAATGCTGAAGTTCTTCTCAATAATGAAATCGATTGGCTTAAAAGAATTAGGGTAAGTTGCAGTTAATACTGTTTGTTATATCATTGTTATATAAATAGTGTGTTTTATTAATAGGTGGTTTAATAGTTTTGAACATTTTGGTGAGTTAGTTAATTCCAAAGTAATAAAATAGAAAAAAGAGCCTGGGAATATGGCCTAGTGGTACAGTGCTCGCCTCGTATACATGAAGCCCTGGGTTTAATTCCTTAGCACCACCTATATAGAAAAAGCCAGAAGTGGCGCTGTGGCTCAAGTGGTAGAGTGCTAGCCTTGAGCAAAATGAAGCCAGGAACAGTGCTCAGGCCCTGAATTCAAGTCCCAGAACTGGCACAAAAAAAAAAGTAAAATAGACCAAAGAAAATATATATACTGCATCAGTGGCTACTAACTACTCATATAAAATGCCTTGAAATTTATAGTGCCAATTTATAGCTGCTTCAAATTTAATATCTTTGGCATTTTTTAACTCATCTTTTTTAAATACTAGATTTTTGTCAAAAATGAATCTGGTAAACTAGCACTTTTGATTAGCTATTCGGCAGAACGTATGAGAATTTATAGTTGTAGCATTCAGACTAGCATTTCTTTTAGCAGTTTAGGCAAACACACTTCTACAAAGTTTTGAAGATAATTTAAACTTGTTTGAATGAAAAGGCTCGGGTGAATTTATTTCATACCCCTTCAACTCTGTCTAAATCACTCTTTTCCTTTTTGCCTCCCTTTCATATGTTAGGCACTTAACATACTTTTCTTTGGCAGGATGATGTTAAAAGAACAGGTGACACAGGTGTAGAGGAGACGATTTTGGAGGGCCACCTTGGAGTAACAAAAGAGTTACTAGCCTTTCAGACTCCTGAGAAGAAGTTTCATATTGGTTGTGAAAAAGGAGGTGCTAATCTTATTAAAGTAAGTTCAGTGTTCTTGGGTCTATATCCTTCTAATGTTTATCATTGAATTTGACTGAAATAAATGTGACTGATAATAGGTATATTATCTTGACCTTTTGTGTGTTTTAGTGTGTTTTTTTTTTACATTTTTTGTGGGTATGTTCAAATTCTGGGGCTTGAACTCAGGATGTGGGTGCTGTCTCTGAACTTTTCTACTCAAGTATAGTGTTCTACCATTTGAGGCACAGCTCCACTTCTGCCTTTTTCGGTACTGAATTGGAGAGAAGAATCTCATGAACTTTTTTGCCCAGGCTGGCTTCAAATTGTGATCCTCAGATTCCTCCTGGGCATATATAGATTACTGGCCTGAGGCACTGACCCCGGCACTCTTAAGAACTGTTCATAAATGTCAAACTTGTCTCGGTACATGGAAAGTTGAGTGTGCCTAATTATAGTGGTGTTTTGAAGTCAATTGTTTTTTTTTCCAATTAGAAATCCAAGTAAGTTGGGCACTAGTGGCTCACTCCTGTATACCTAGCTACTTGGGAGACAGACCTAGAGGATCTCAGTTTAAAGTTGATCTGAGGGGCTGGGGATATAGCCTAGTGGCAAGAGTGCCTGCCTCGGATACACGAGGCCCTAGGTTCGATTCCCCAGCACCACATATACAGAAAATGGCCAGAAGCGGCGCTGTGGCTCAAGTGGCAGAGTGCTAGCCTTGAGCGGGAAGAAGCCAGGGACAGTGCTCAGGCCCTGAGTCCAAGGCCCAGGACTGGCCAAAAAAAAAAAAAAGTTGGTCTGAGTTGAAAACTCTGCAAGACTCTTGTCTCCAAACTAACCTACAAAATACTGAGCTGAAGTCATGGCTCAAGTGGTGCTCAAATTGAGTACCAGTACTACGCCCCCCCCCCCCCACACCCCAAACAGAAGCATGGGAATCCAAAGTTTCTGAGATATAATAGAATCTAAAATTCCAATAAACAACTTTAGGATTGTTTTCTGAATATGTTGTTACTAATATGTACACATTTCTGAATATATTATTACTAATATGTAATCTTTTTTTTTCAACTCCTCAGGAATTAATAGATGATTTCATCTTTCCTGCCTCCAATGTTTACCTGCAGTATATGAGAAATGGAGAGCTCCCGGCCGAACAGGCTATCCCAGTCTGTAGTTCACCAGCTACAATTAATGCTGGTTTTGAGTTACTTGTAGCATTAGCTGTTGGCTGTGTGAGAAATCTCAAACAGATAGTAGACTCTTTGACTGAAATGTATTACATTGGCACCGCAATAACTAGTAAGTATTTTTAAATACACAATTGTGATGATTGACGTTTTTTCAAGTTCTGCTTACTGATTTTTCTTGTAGGGAGTATCTTCATGGTTTTTTTTTCTTTCAACTAGTTTAATGTTTTTAACAAATGAGTGTGTAGTAAAAATTTTTCATATGTTTGTTAAATGTCATCATATAAGTGGAATGAGGATTTTATAAATTCAGTGTCATCTTTTAGGTCTAAAGTAAAACCTAAACTCTAGAGTAATAAGTAGCCAACACAAAAACAACTTAAATTACATCTATTAGAAAACCTTTCGGGTAGAATTTTCTCCACACTGTTTGTTTTTACCAGGTCATGGGGCTTAAACTCAGGTGTGGTCACTATCCCTGAGCTTCTTTGCTCAAGGCTGGTGCTGTACCACTTCAATCACAGTGCTACTTCCAGCTTTTTCTGGATAGTTTATTGGTGATAAGAGTCTCGTAGCCTTTCTTGCCTGGGCTGGCTTCAAACTGTGATCCTCAGATCTCAGTCTCCTGAGTAGCTAGAATTACAGACTTGAGCCATCAGTGCCCAGCTGCTGTTGTGATTTTTAAGTAGTATATTTGCATGGAGAAAAGTATGTTTTTGCAATAATTTTCATCAGTTTGTGTCTGTCTTCTCAGCTTTTCTCTATATATGTTGAATCTATATACAAAATATATTTTCAACCAGATTGAGATATATAGTACAGTGTTTTACAATGTTCTTTTGTTTTTCACCAAAGGTATGTTTTTGTTCCTTATCAAACATATTATTTAATTCTGTTTATTGGTTTACTTGATTCTGTTTATTGTATACCTTTCAGTTTAATATACTATCATCTATTTAACTGTTCCCCTATCAAATGATAATATTTGCAGTGTTTTCATGGTTATACTAGATGGAGGGAGATGAGGAGGTATAAAGTGATTTACAGTTTTTCCAAAGCATGCAAATCCTCTATCTGGTTTACTCCTTAAAATAGCTCTGTGTATATATTCAAAGTCAGTGTTGCTATTATATTTGCTAGGTGAAAACAAAGTTGAAATAAAAAGAGGTAGCATATATAGCATATAGGCACTATGCCATATTACATGACTGCTTCTGAGGTTGTCATTTATTTTAGATGTGTTGAGGTAGAAATGCCAAGTGAGAGAATGTTGCAGGTGACTCCAGGCGTGGTGGAACTATTGTGTTAGTTTTGTCAGCTTAAAGGAACTTTGAAGGCTAAAATGGTTGTATTTGTGCTATATAACTATCTTGTTTTTAGCTTGTGAAGCACTTACTGAGTGGGAATATCTGCCACCTGTTGGACCCCGCCCACCAAAAGGATTTGTGGGGCTGAAAAATGCTGGTGCTACTTGTTATATGAATTCTGTGATTCAGCAACTGTACATGATTCCCTCCATCAGGAATGGTATTCTTGCAATTGAAGGCACAGGTAGTGATGTAGATGATGATATGTCCGGGGATGAGAAGCAAGACAATGAGGTAAGTTTTAGTTACTTCTGTTTTCTGTTTGAATTGTGGTAACAGACACCATTTTCTGTTATAAGAGATAACTTCAGTATCATCAGGCTTGTTGAAACTCCCTCCACCAATGCCAAAATCCCCAGGTGCTCAAGACCTTTATATTAAAAGATGTAGTGCATAACGTACACACATCCTCCATATGTCTTAAACTATGTCTATTTTTTAACCTATTCCTAATGCAGTGAAAGAAGTCTATACATGTTCAGTGCACACAGAATTTTCTCTGTGTGCGTGTGTGTGTGTATGTGCGCATGCACTCATGTACACACACCAATCCCAAAGCTTGAATTCAAGGCCTACCTCTTTACTTCCACTTAAACCACAGCTCTGTTTCTGGCCATTTGATGGTTACTTGGAAATAAAGAGTCTCAAGAACTTTCCTTCCCAGGCTGACTTTGAACCACGGTCCTCAGATCTCAGCCGCCTGTGTAGCTAGGATTTACAGGCATGAGCCACTAGCACCTGGCTCAGCAAATTTTCTTGTCCCTGATATTTTGTACTGAATTTGAATCTGTAGTTATAGAACAAATGGAGAATGCAGGACTGACTGTATTGTACTTTAGTCAGACCTATGTGCACAATATATGCCAGTACTGAAGCTTGAATTTAGGAGCTTGAACTCTACTTTTTAACCCAGCTATACCCAAATTTTTATGTAGTGTTCAGTATAATTTGCACTTTTATATAATGGTAAGAATCTTCACTTTTTTGTTTAGATTAAGTAACTACATATATATCACAGTACATATTTTAACCTTCACAATGATGAAAATCATTCTAGCCTACAAAGTTTATGAACTCTATGAACTTTAGCAGTAAAACCATTTCTTCCAGATAGAGTGAAGAATCTTCATTTTAAGTAACAGTTTTAAATTGTATTTTCACCTTGTATTGTTATTTTGTTTTTTTGGCTTTTCTGAGACAAGTTCTTCCTATAAAGCCCAGGCAGGCCTCAAATTCATAATCCTATTGCTTTAGCCTCCCAAGTGCTAGGATTACAAGTATATGCCCAGCTGTGTTTTCATATTTTTAATTACATTTTCAATAATTTATGCCAAGTTGTTTAGTAACTGCCAATTTTATTATTTGTACTTGGCTTTTAGGTTATATTTCTCCCAAATCATAAATCTCCTTGCTTAGGAAACCAGTTGTTCTCTACTTCAAATAATGTTTCATGATCTTTTGCCAAAACTTTATCTGCCTATAGAATATTCAGTGCAGAATAAAACAGTAAAGAAGATAAGTTGCAATGGTGCATCAGAGTTAATATAACTATGATGTGGTTCTCCAGAAAAGAGAATATGACAAGATATAAGTAAAAGATTCAGCCAAACAATGGTGGCTCACATCTGCAATCCTAGCTACTCAAGAGGCTGAGATTGGGGATCACAGTTCCAAGCCAATCCAGGCAGAAATCTTATCTCTAATTATCCACCAAAAAATCCACATAGGAAGCTCAAAAGATAGAGCACTAAGCTTGAGCAAGAGAAGCTCATGGATAGCTCTCGGGCCCTGAGTTCCATCCCCAGGACCAGCACCAAAAGAGAAATATTTAAAATTCAAATTGTAGTTTTGTTACCCACCATACATACATAATAGCTAATTATACTGGCAAGAAATAAATGAGAGGGCTTGGGAATAGCTCACTAGTAGCTTGCCTGGCGTGCACGAAGCATCCTATTTTCTATCCCAGCACTACAAAAAAGCAAATGAGGCATAAAAAGTACATACAAATATAAGATGTCCCACTTTTCCTCCTGCACCTCTGTTCTATGTTGTCTTGACATCCTACTGCAAAGTAAGATTGGTTATGGTAGCAGACATGTCTTGATTTTTCCCTTATGTTTTTGTTTTCTTACCTGGGCTATAAGTTTCTCTTGGGCAAGGACTAGATATTACCTGTTTCTATACTTTAATATAGAAATATTACCTATTTCTTTAAACACAGTTTAGAACATATAGAAAGATGCTCAGTTAACTGTAAATAACTAAATTCTCCTTTATAGCTGTCATGACTGTGACCCCTAGTAACATCCCTCCATGTTACTATATCTTCTGCCACTATCACTCATTTTGTTTTGTGTTTGTTTTGTTGTAGCCAGGATCTTAATATGTTGTTGACCAAGTTGGCCTCCAGCTCTGGGTTCAACCAATACACCTGCCTTAGCTTTCCAAGTAGCTGGGACCATGGACACACACAGTGTAACACTCAGTTCTATTTTATTTTCAAGGTGGTAAAATACACATAATTTACCATCTTAACCATTTTTAAATGTGTAATTGCTGAGCACCAGTAGCTCATACCTGTAATCCTAGCTAGGCAGGAGACTGAGATCTGAGGATTATAGTTCGAAGCCAGTCCAGGCAGAAAAGTCCCTGTGGGACTCTCCACCTCACTGCCCCGCTTCCAAGTCCTGGGGCTCAAACTCTGGGCCTGGGCACAGTTTCTGAGTTCCTTTTTGCTCAAGGCCAGTGCTATAACACTTGAGCCACAGTGCTACTTCCAGCTTTTTCTGGGATTAATTCCTGGGATTAATTAAAGATAAAGAGTTACTTGGTCAAAATTACTTAGCTTATAAGTGGTAGAGTCTGCATGTTTGTCTATTCTATATTAAAACTTATCAATTAAAAGTTTTAAGTGGGGTTGGACACCAGTGGCTCATGCCTGTAATCCTAGCTACTCAGAAGACTGAGGTCTAAGGATCACGTTTCAAAGCCAGCTAGGACAGCAAAGTCCATGAGACTCTTATTCCAATTAACCACCATGTGCTGTGACTGGTAGAGCACTCACTAGTAAAAAAGCTCAGGGACAGTGTCCAGGCCCTGAATTCAAACCCCACGACCAACAAAAAACAATTTTAAGTTTCGAGAAGTCGGGCAATGAGGGCTTGTGCCTGTAATTCTAGATACTCAAAAGGCTGAGATCTAGGATCACACACAGGAAAGTCCATGAGACTCTATCTCCAAAAAAACTTCAAACAGAAGTGGATGTGTAGCTCGAGGTAGATCACTAACTTTGAGCAAAAAAAACCCCAAAACTTAGGGACAGCACCCAGGCCCTGAGTTCAGGCTCCAAAACTGGCACGAACAAATGTTAAGTGGTTAGAGATCATTTGATCACTTAACTGGAATTTGTTTCATCATATTTAGGTTAGATTATTAATGATATTTCTTATTTCTAGAGTAATGTTGATCCCAGGGATGATGTATTTGGATATCCTCAACAATTTGAAGACAAACCAGCAATAAGTAAAACAGAAGATAGGAAAGAATACAACATTGGTGTCCTAAGACACCTTCAGGTCATCTTCGGTCATTTAGCTGCTTCTCGACTACAATATTATGTACCCAGAGGGTTTTGGAAACAATTCAGGTAAACTATGAGTGGATAATAAAAATGCATACTTTAAGCTGGGGCATGGCTCAAGTGATATAAAGTGCCTACCTAGAAATCATGTTCAAACCCCAAGTACCACCAAAAATTTTTAAAATAAAAATTTCTAAAATGTGATTAAAAACTTTTTATATTCAATATTTAAGCAATAGTAATATTCTGGCTTTCCCTTTTAGATTTTTGTTTTTGTTGTTTCCTGAGAAGGTACACTGATCATCCAACTTCAACAGTTGACAACTCATAACCAATCCTGTTTAATGTATATTCCTACCTATTTTACAGATATTTTTGAAACAAATTCCTAATGTAATTTCACCTTTAAGTCATCTATTATCTCTAATGTCTGTTTCAAGCATAGTCATGGTGTCATCATGACGTCTTTGAAAACCTTCCTTAGTATTAAATATGGTGAGCATTTGAACTAACTTAAATAGCCCATAAGTGATTTTCACTGGTATTTTTAAAATCTAGATCAAAATGAGGTACATATATTCAATAATAATGACTTGAATCTCCAAAGTTTCTCCCACCCCTTTAGAGTGATTTACTGGAGATAAAAACAAGGTAGTTTAACCCTATAGGTTCGCCCCCTTGCTTTCTGTTTTCTTCACTGCTTCATGAGATCCAAAGGCTTGATCAGATCGAGGTGTTGGTTTTATGCCATAGCTAGGCAAAGCTCTTTCATGGGTTATTTGCCTTCCTGCTTACTACCTCCATGAAGAATGTCACATGATTCTGCCTTTCTTGTTGTGATGGTAGCTACCATTGATTATCATCTTGTGTAGTCAGCTTTGTGTTTTTACAATGAAAAGTTTTGGAAGTTCAAAGCCCAAGATTGGGCAGGGTGTGAGCATGATGTGGCCTCTGATAAAGGGTACGATAGCTCATCGTGGTGAGATATGTAAGGGCAAGGAGTCACATGCTTGAACAGAAATAGGAAGGAGTTTAAAAATCAACTTTTTATTGCCTTCTCATCAGCTGCAAAGTGTTTTGTACCAGTGAATTTTTGCAATAATGCAGTATGGTACATTTTTCAACTTTGAATAAGAATACTTGAATTTCAAAAAGAAAAAAGAAATAGGAAGGAGGGAAGAAAAGGTAGGGACAGATTTTTATTTCTTTTATAATCATCTAGCAAGAATAGTCCTTCATTTATTAGCTAAAACAAATCTATAAAGTGAAAACTTTATGCTATGATTTTATAGGAAAAATCAAGATAAATTTGCTTTGTTTTTTCTTTAAAAATAATCCTCGGTAAATATCTTTTTAAGTCAGTGCCTATCATGCTAAAATATTCTAGTGTACCCATTTAACTCATTTCTCTACAGGAATAAGGCTTTAATGCATACCACTGCATGGTTTTGGATTTTTTTATTTTATACCATATTTGTTAGTCTTGGTTTGGATTTTCTTGATTTCTGTAATTGTTCCCTCATGATTAGGTCAGGCTATAAATTCATGGGAGAAGAAAGCCAGAAAGTACATTAGTGGTCTTGTATTCTTAGATTAGACTTACCTAGTATCTGTTTGTTTAGTTGTTAGTGTATCTTTTTAAACTTAATATTTCTAAAATAAAATTATTTGCCACATGAAAGAATCAAGCCAGGTACTGGTGGCACACGCCTGTATTCCTAGCTACTCAGGAGACTGAGATCTGAGGATTGTGGTACAAAGCCAGCCCAGGCAGCAAAGTCCAGGAGACTCTTCTCCAATTAACAACGAAAAAACGGAAGTGGTGCTGTGGCTCAAGTGGTAGGGTGCTAGACTTGAGCTGAAGAGCTCAGGGACAACACCCAGGCCCAGAGTTCAGGCCCCATGACTGACAAAACAAACAATACTGACTAATCCAAAGTTGAAGCAAAATAAAAGAAATAGAATAGTTACAACATTTATGTAAGAGATTCACCACCTCATTTTAATGGCATCTTCAGCTGGATTCCAAATGCATGTGTGTGTCATGTTATCTGAACCAACTACCCTTCTTGAAGCAATACTCTCCATCAGTAGTTTTCATGGCAGTTCTTTGCCACTGGAGTAAAACTTTGACTCTGAGCTTCTCTGTATGTAAAGTGCATAACCACCCCCCGCATTCCTAATTCCTTATGTGATTGTTTCTATATATTGTCATATTATATATTGTCATTCTCTCCTGCCCTCAAAATATATATAATATATATATTGTTGTGAGTGTTGCATGTTACATGTTTTATTCCATTCATTTCTTAGGCTTTGGGGTGAACCTGTTAATCTTCGTGAACAACATGATGCGTTAGAATTTTTTAATTCATTGGTGGATAGTTTAGATGAAGCTTTAAAAGCCTTAGGACATCCAGCTATGCTAAGTAAAGTCTTAGGAGGTTCATTTGCTGATCAGAAGATTTGCCAAGGCTGCCCACATAGGTAAGTGCTAATTACATATCAGAAGTGTCACTAAGTATATCTGACTACTATTGGATGTCCTTTGGTTTTGTTAAGTAATTGTTTTTTTTCTTTTACCCTGCTTGATTTCTTATTTCATACTCTGGGATTCTTTTAGATATGGTTATTCTTGGAGAAATAAAGATGGCATTTTTTTAAATCAGGAGGCCAAGATTTGAGGGTCATGGTTTGAAGTTAAGCCCAGGCAGGAAAGTTCATGACTTTTTTCTCTAACCAGTAAAAAGCCAGAAGTGGAGCTGTGGCTCAGGCGTTAGAGCATTAGCCTTAAGTGAAAAGGCTAAAGGACAGCTCCTAGGCCCTGAGTTCAAGCCTCAATACCAAAACAACAAAAAAGGCATTGTTAGCCAGTGGTTCATACCTGTCATCCTAGCTACTCAGAAGGCTGAAAGCTGGCTTTTCCATGTCACTAGAGATATTAAAGGTGCCCTTTAAGAATTTAAAGTATGTGTCCATTTGTCATGAGACTTTTATCTCCAATTAACCACCGAAAAGCTGTAAGTGGAGGTTGGCAATCGAGTGGTACAAATGCTAGAGCAAAAAATCTCAGGAGCTTTTAGAAAATAATAATAGGGGCTGGGAATATGGCTTAGTGGTAGAGTGGCTTGCCTAGCATGCATGAAGCCCTGGGTTCAATTCTTCAGTGCTGCATAAACAGTAAAGGCTGGAACTGGTGCTGTGGCTCAAGTCGTAAAGTGGTAGCCTTGAGAAAAAAAAACTCAGGGACAGTGCTCAGGCCCTGAGTTCAAGCCCCAGGACTGGCATCATCATCATCATCATCATCATAATAATAATAGTAATAACAATGATAATATATACTTCACAAAAAGAATGACAGGAAAGTAAAGTAAAACAGATACTGTGGAGGAAATGAAAGCAGAAACCAACAGAAGTGGGAAAGAGGCACACAGAGGGTGAGGATAAATACTGTCAAAGTAGTTCATTTGCATGTATGAAAATAGAACAATGAAACCTATAGAAATTATTTTTTAAAGGGGATAAAGGGACTAGGATATAGCTCAGTGGCAAAGCGCTTGCCTAGCAAGTACAATGTCCTGGGTTCAATCCCCAATACCAAAAAAGAAAAGATAAAAAGTAAATAAATAAAAGGAGCTGAAAATGAGGGGGACTGATATTGATGAAGGTACATTATATGCATGTATGGAACTGTCACAGTGAAAAAAAACCCTTGTACAACTAATGCATGCTAATATAAAATGTTTTTGCTGAAAAATTATTTCACTTAACAAAAATTGGTTAAGGGGCTGGGAATATGGCTTAGTGGTAGAGTGCTTGCCTTGCATGCATGAAGCCCTGGGTTCAATTCCTCAGCACCACATAAACAGAATCAAGTCTTAGAGTGTTAGACATGAGCAAAAAGAAGCCAGGGACAGTTCTCAGGCCCTGAGTCTAGGCCCCAGGACTGGCAAAAAAAATATGGTAGCTATTCAGGAAATCTCACATCTGAGGGTTGAGGCCAAAGCCAGCCCAGGCAGGAAAGTCAGACTAACCACCAGAAAAGTGGAAATGGGGGCTGTGGCTCAAAGTGGTAGAGCCTTGAGCAAAAGAGCTAAGGAAAAGCACCCACTCCCTGAATTCAAGTCCCATGACCAAAAAAAAGTCATAATAATAAGTAAAAATCACTAATAAGCACACATTTATGCCTTTCATATCAAAGTTTTACTTTGGGACTTAACTTCACGTATGTCGTCAGTGTTGTTTTGTTATGTCATCTCACCAAATCATAGTGAAATGGTTTTTGTACAAGCAAAGGTATATTACCTGTAGTGATGGACTGTGTATATCTGGTTATAGGAAACACTTTGTTTTTTAATGTAAGAAAATAATTGGGAGAAGAGAATACTATAAATGATATTTTATAGGGTTGTTAGCTTAACCATTTGTATAGACTTTGGCATGTATTTGCACACTTAAGTCTTGGGAACTTTTGGGTCTTTTATATTAGGCAAATTATATAAGACTTTTAACCTCGAGATTTTTCCAAATTATTTGAGAAGCATTTTTTTTGGCAAGTGGAAATGTTGAAAGAACATGATCTGTTAAGTTTGTGTGCCTGTGCACGCGAGCATGCATGCAAGCATGCCAGTACTGGGACTTGAGTTCAAGAGTTGGCACACTCGGTTGGCTTTTTCATTCAAGGCTGGCCCTCTCTCTACCATTTGAGCCACAACTCCAAGAATACAATCTCAAAGTTCTTGTTACATACTATAAAGAACCCTAGGGCTTTACTTCCACAAAATAGAGGTGAAGAAAATGTAGAACATAGTTCATATCGAACCTATTACTTGTCTCTATCATTTTTATTGGATTTTGCTCTGTGTATACTGGCTGGTTGCTTTTCCTATAACAGCAGAATTGAGTAGTTGCCACAGAGACCATAACTACTGTCCCAATAATAAACCATACTTGAACCAGCATGGTGCATATAAGGAGCTTTAAGCTGTGAAGCCAGACCTGACTTCAAAGTATCTTTTCAGAACTTAGCTGGCCCCACTATTTCACCAAATGTGG